>NW_017670293.1:988535-1060177 GCF_001879085.1 Nicotiana attenuata
TAATACTGTATATATATATATATATATATATATATATATATATATATATATATATATATATATATATATATATATATATATATATATATATTGACCCTCTACTCTCTTGACTGAAAGAATATAATACTTAACTAAATAGAAAATCTCAATAAGGGAGAGTACTATTACTTATGGAACTAGGATAATGTACATAAATTCATAAACACGAGCTTCTCTTTATGTCTCGTTATCAAACACATATAGTTATGGGATCGTGCCAAAATGAAGGAAAGGTTTAGCCCTAACATACCTTATCACAATCTATCCAATAACCATGCTGAACTCATCTTTTCGCACTTCAATCTATAACAACGATAGTAATGTTATCGTTAAGCTACGAAAGATGCAACTATCGTACAACGAACGACAATCTTATTTTATATATCTCCCATGTTTTCCTTGCTTTCCCCAAGTCCATAAAAACAACAAGAACACACATATAACCTTTAACTATATACTTACAGCACCACAATACACACAATAACACAAATCAATCTACACAACAACAACAAGTGCACAAATGTCACCAACAAAACTTTTATTTAACACGATGAGCGGCAAGCTTGGATTGGAACCAAACCCCAACACTTTTTCCATTCTCCTCTGTGCTTAAAAAACCATCAACAGGTCCAGCATATAAACATATATAGTGACATGAAATTCCAACCTTATATCCATCATAAAAGTAACATCAAACAACCCAATAAGATATAACAACAAGTTGGACAACTTCCAGGTATTGTATGGTCGCTTCTTCTCCTATTTACAACATCATCAACATACTCAACATATTGACAAGAATAACAACAATAAGAACATTATAAACAAGCTATTCCCCACGATTTCCAGTCATATGAAGTCATATACACAACTCCAAAATAGTCCAATAAGAGACAACAACTTCTTATACAACTTCAAGTTTTATCTTGTAATTCTTCATCCAAATAACTTAACCATCACATATATAAGCTTAAGACCAAGCAATAGGGTATTATAAATACCTTAAATATTAGAACAAACTCGTACCAAACCTTCCCTTAGCTTACAAGAACTATTAATGACCTCACAACACCATAGAGACTATCTTTTTCACTTAGGCTAACTTTTGATTTTAGGTTTAGGTAAAACCACCTTGGATTCGACTTGGAACCTTGGAGAACTATTAGAGAAGTGTTGAAAGAGTTTGGGAACTTTACTTGGTCTAAATGACCAAAAATGAGCCTTCCAACCACTTTAAAATGTTCAAGGGTTGTCCACTGCTAAGTAGGTCCCATTGGGAGCTGCTTCCGCGGTCTTACGAAAATGCGAATATCTCTCTACTCCAATGTTGTATTGACGAACGGTTCAATGTGATAGAGACTAAAATCATAGATATTAAACTTTGTAGATTTATAATCTTGTAAGTCCAATTATATTGGGCTAAAAGCTAAGCTATATTTGACCTAATTTTCAGCACGTTTATGAATGTAACTTGTGATGACCTTTGCCAACTTTTGTTCCACAACTCGCTAGACTTTAATACATAACACACGACTATCATAAGACTAAAATAAATCATAACATAACCTCCTTATAATGTTAAACACCCTAGTCTCACCCTTAAAGTACATGTTATAACATTCTTAACTTGTGACTTTCGACAAAATTTATTTTCTTCAATTCGTTTAGCTTCTACGCCTTCCAACCCTCTTGGTACTTGTTATTCATGATCTTAATTTTGTTTAACCTCCACGGTAACATGATTAACTTACTATATGTACTTTCAAAGATGATCTCATTTCTGAGCTTACATCAATTGACTTACGACGTACTCTCACGTATCAAAACATGGGGTGTAACATCATTCCCCCATTTGGAACATTCGTCCTCGAATGTTGACTGATACGCTTATCAGTCTCATAAGCTATAGATCTTACAAATATATTAGTACTATCATTTCAATCTAGGCAACTGTTCTGTGAATAAATCCAAAGGCCAGGACATTCCCCCTTTTAGGCCTCTTTCTCGCACCACGGCATGTGGTCGGAATTCTTCCAATCTCGTAACTGTTGCTACCTTCTATCATGCAGACTGTACGACTTTGTCCTTATATGTGCTCCTATGCGACTCTTCTCTCTTTTTTTTCTCCAGCTTTTAGCCAATCCCTCTGGGCATCTATAGGTGTACTAAAGTTCTTCGCTCGGTACTTTGTCGAACTTAAAACTATTGCTATATTTTTTTTCATAGCCTTGGTTATCTATACTTATTTCTTTACTGCATCTAGGTAGGTCATACTATGCCATAACACTTGCTTCGATTTATTATTACCGAGGTTTGCTACCCAACTCTAGGTTACTCTCTCGTTGCTTATCCTATAAGTATAAATCTAAGTCCTTTAATGCTTCCTCATTACTGTTCATCTTAAGAATGACAACCTAACCTTATCTCATACTCTATCACTTTTTTTTCCATCTATTGTTGATTCACCTTAATGTTGATCCATAATCTACCACTGATAACTTGAAACCTCTTACGTAATACATTGTCACTAGGGCTCACGTCTCATTTGGGAACATCTGAAGTGATTTTCCTGATCCACCTAGGGACGATACTATACTTCAATAACCGTATTTCATAGCATCCCAACATGACTCATCTTATGGGGGTATTTTAATCCTGTGCAATTTATAAAATCCCTTTTCTTTGAATCATTACCCAATTAAAGGCCTAAACGTCATCCTCTTATCTATCACAATTACACCCTTATTCTACTACCAAGGAAGCATTTCATCTCCTCTAAATGCTCTTAGTCTCAGACTCCTCCGAGTTCGTTCAGGCTATACTGAGCTTTCTATAACTTACTGAAACCATCAGCTCTCTTGTTTGATGGGCTTAATCCCGAGGCCTTACCTATTCTTATCATCTTCTTACTCACCTTTTTTTATCCTTACTCTTGTCTACCTAAAACCTTGTCGCTCTACCATACCTTAGCTTGGGACCTACACATATCTATTAATACTACTCGCAACCTTCCTTTAACTTGCTAGCACCATAAATTTCCTTATGTTATTCTGGAACCTTAAGAGAGACATCACGTCGTCTCTAACTATTATTTACTCTCTTAACTAGACCTCTCGGTACCTGGGAACCATAGGTTGGAAGATATGCAACTGACGACACCACTATTATTTCTGAATACGGAACCACGGCTTTTCCACCCCTCTATAGGAAGTATGGACTATTCATAACCTTCTGCACTTGAGTATCTCATACTTTATTTATCTTTACCTTACTTACCTTTAAATCTCGCATTGTATCTTTTGTCTCTTTCTTAACCTCCCTTCCAAATAGGTTGAATTCACATCTACACCTTGAATCTCTACTATAATACTTGCACCTCTGGTGCATACACAATCTGGCGGGAGCTTCATACTGACTTCTTATAAGGCTGGTAGTCTTCTAATTGGCTTTATCGTAGAGCCATTATAGAACATGGTCGTTGTACTATCTCTATTGTACCTCTGATATTAAGAGTGATGATTCAATGTTCTGAATCACGATTTCTATAATTATCTGGGTCTAATAATCAGACTCCTGATTCACTTAGCTAATGTAACTCCTTAGTTTCCTCTTCTCTCTTAGCCTTTAAGTAGGCTTAAGCTATCTTCCGATCTACGGCTTAGAGTATTATTTATTACTTTAGCCTTTCGTGGACGCTATGGACATCCATGATATAATCTTCTAACAATTCAAGCCTTTGTCTATGATGTGGACTCAATTATTTCTTTTAACTTATACTGGAGTCTCCTATAGCTGTATGAATGTCAACATATATGTTGCATGGATAACACTCCAAAATCTTAAGTCCTTTCATAACGTAACTAACACTGGGTCATTGATAGAATAATTCCTTTCGTGCCTTCTCAACTTTCTTTAAAAGTAAGCAATTACCTTTCCTGGTCATTATGCCACTTGTTGCATGGATACTTGGCTTATCTTATTTCCCACACATATTGGAATTTCATGCAACTTATATGATCTGGAATATTACTTTTGATTTTACTTTCCGTTCATTGGTCACGATAGGTGCCACTTTTTTATGGAGTGCATATAATGTTGTAGTGAGACTGTTGTTCCAAGATTATTTCTTCTTCAAGTCACTATGCTTAGGTTGAAACCTTCTTCCTTATTTCCTCAGCTAGTCTTTCGTTGTATTACTTAGGGGATACCCTCAAACGCTTGTAAAGCTGCAATCTTATTACATCATATACCCGACGAAAGTTTTGATGTTCTTGCTCGCCTATAATTATCCCTAGTTACTTACCTCTGCGCCCTTGTGCTTGCAGGGTTGCTTCTGAACTGAAATTTTTGACTCTCTTCCCAGTGGCGCTCTCTTCTATTTTCGTAACTGATAGGTTACAAGTACCTTGTTTATGTTTTGATGATCTAACAAACTTACTGTCAAAAACCATATAAGAAACCTATTACATATTCTCAAGACCTTAAGATCAAAAGGTTCCAGCTTGGGATATGCTTCAACTCCTCAAAGTCAGAGGGAACAGATAGCTACGTTTCCCGAGAAAACTGCACAAGTCAACTGCCCCAGCTGTAAAGTTGCTGCCTACACACATTATAATGTAAAAACAGTGCGGCAGTCAACTTTATGGGGAGTGTCTTTTACCTACCTTGCTTACATCATCCCAAGTGATGTCACAAATGTTTTATTAACATCAAGGAAGGTAAAACATAACACTTAGAGAATTTACTCAATCACTTTCACGATCATTGATCATCAAGCAAACAATTCTCAAGTGCATCAAGAACATAGAACAACACTACTACGGACCAGTTCCCCACATCAAGTCATTGTATGTCCTTAGTTGAGTTGTAACTTTGTAATAGTTCTTCAATTATAATTCCTACTTAGCTTGTTTAGAATTATTCTGTAGGAAACCTATTGTAAATCTTAAACCCTTGTGTTTGAGTCTTGGCTAGAGTTAGTCGAGTTGTAAAGTCTTTGTAATAGAGTTATTACAAAGTGGCTTGTAATAGAGTATTACAAGTTAGTGAGGGATTAAGAGATTAATTCCTAGGTTGTAATCTAAAAGTTGCTCATTAGTGAAGTTGAAATCCTACAAGAGTAGGTTGTGGTTTTTAATCCCGTTGAGCTGGGAATTTTCCACGTAAAATTCCTCTTGTCATTTACTTATTGCAGTGTGCGTGTGTTCTATTGAAACTGATAGAGAACCTGGTTCTCCATAGAGTTCGGTGGACCCTTAAATTCTATCAATTGGTATCAGAGAAGGTTCTTTCTATCAGGTTAACACCTAGAAAGGATCCTCATGGTTGCTCCTCCAAACTTCGAAGAAGGTCAGTCTACTTACAGACCACCAAGGTTCAACGGATAATATTATGGATGGTGGAAGACCAGAATGCACGACTTCATCATGGCTGAAGATTCAGAGCTATGGGATGTTATCTGTGATGGACCCTTTGTTCCCACCAAGAATCTTGGCGACCCAAATGTAGCCATTCCCAAGACAAGGAAGGAATTCAATGATGCTGATCGAAAGGCAGTAGAGAAGAATTTTCGTGCAAAGAAAATTCTTGTTTGTGGCATTGGTCCTCACGAATACAACAGGATATCAGCATGTCAGTCAGCCTAGGAAATTTGGGAAGCCCTTCAGACAGCTCATGAAGGAATAACACAGTGAAGCAATCCAAGATCGACATGCTCACAACTGAATACGAGCTCTTCAGGATGAAAGACGATGAATCCATCCAAGATATGCATACTAGGTTCACCTCTATCATTATGAGCTTCACTCTCTTAGTGAAATTATTCCAAGAAACAAGCTTGTCAGAAAAATCCTTAGTGTGCTGCCCAGTTCTTGGGAAAGCAAAGTGAACGCTATAATAGAGGCGAAGGACTTGCAGGAGCTAACCATTGATGAGCTTGTTGGCAATCTGAAAACATATGAAACAAAGAAAAAGAAGGACAATGAAAGAAGAGAGCCCAAGAGGGAGAAGAACCTGATCCTCAAGACGGACAACAATGATTCAAGTGGTGAGGATGGTGATATGGCTTATTTGACAAGAAGATTCCAGAAGATGGTTCGCATGAATGGAGGCATTCCAAAAAGGGGAAGTTCTAGCAAGCCAAAAAATTATGACCTCTGTTATAAATGTGGCAAGCCATGACACTTCATCAAGGATTTCCCTCTCCTAAAGCAAGATCAGTACAAAAACAACTTTGATAAAGCAGCCAAGAGGAACCCGATTCCTGATAAATGCTTCAAGAGAAAGAATGACACTGACAATGTTGTAAAGCAAGCTCTTACTGCATGGGGAGTCTCTTCCAGCGAATTTGAAGAAGAAAATGATCATGGTGATAGTTCAATGATGTAGTGGAAAGTGAAGCAACTGAGTATGATTCAATCTTTGCCTTGATGGCTCAGTCTAATGATGATGAAGATGACAATGATGAGGAGGAAATTTTCTGGATGTTCAGAGAAATCTGAAATCCTATTCTCCTAAAAATCTCATGTCATTGGCAAATGTGTTAATTGATGCTTATCACAGTCTTATAAATGATAAAGATGCTTTAACTGTGGAGATAGGAGAAGTAGAATAGACCAGAGATGACCTAGTAGTCGTTGTAATTGATTTAAAGGAAACAATTGAGAACCTGAAGAATGAGAAGGATGCCTTAGATGAAAAAATTGCAAATATAGAACATGAAAGAGATGATCTAATGGTTGTTGTAGTAGACCTAAAAGAGACCATTGAGTGTGTAAAAAGGGAAAAAGAAGTCTTAGCTAAGAAAGTTACTAACCTTGAGCATGAGAGAGATGACCTATTAGTGGTGGTAGTGGACTTGAAAGAAACAATTGGGGAACTTAAAATGGAGAGTAGGCCTGAAAATTCTCAAAAAGGAAAGGAAGTTGCAAGCAAGGCACACATTAAGCTTGAAAGTGAGTTAAATTCAGTGAAGTCCAGTCTGTGTGATGAGCTTGAGAAAAACAAACAACTTCAGGAAGAACTAGGCAAAGTGAAGAGTGATCTTGAAAAGTCACTCAAATGGACCTGGTCCTCTGATGCTATCACTGCCATGTACACCAACAATGGGGGAAACAGCTAGGGGATTGGGTTTCAAAGGGAAAAGAGTCCCTACAACCCTCATAACAAGTACGTTACTGTACCTAACAGTTGGCTTTGCACTCACTGTGGTAACAATGGGCACTTTAAAGAAAACTATAAGGCCAGATTCCAGTCACAGCAGAAAAAAAAATCTTTTGCTGAAAAAGTAACTACTGGTAGTGAACCTGGTCCCTCATATAAAAAACGCATGTTGCCTGCATGGACCAGAAGATCCCTCATTCACCCCTTTCCTCATTACAAGGGACCCAAACTAGTTTGAAGCAGCCTACAATGGTACATGGATAGTGACTGCTCAAAGCATATGACTGGAAGTACAAATGATTTCCTTTCACTTAAGGCCCTGCAAGGAGGGAGTGTATCCTTTGAAAATGGAAAGAAAGGATACATTCTGGGAGTTGGAAGGATTGGGAAGTTTCTCTTACACTCAATCGAAAATGTGTACTACGTGAACGGGTTGAAGTACAGCTTGCTAAGTGTTTCCCAGATTTGTGACAAGGGAAACAAGGTGGAATTTGTGTCAGAAATTTGTACAGTCACAAACCTAGTGACTGGTGAGGTGGTCCTAGTAGCAAAAAGATACAAAAATATCTATGTTGCTGATTTTGAGTCTCTGCAGAATGGTGATCTCAACTGTCTAAGTATCGTAGATGATGATGCTGAACTATGGCATAGGAGTCTGGGTCATGCAAGCTTCACATTGATGAACAAATTAGTTAGGAAGGACCTGGTTCGTGGTCTGCCCAATGCAAGCTTCAAGGATCACAAAGTGTGTAACGCACGTATAAAAGTCAAGCAAGTCAGATCCTCATTCAAGCCCAAAAAGGAAGTCAGTACCTCAAGGCCACTTGATCTCCTTCACATGGATATATGTGGACCTATGAGGGTGCCAAGCAGAGGAGGAAAGAAGTACATCTTTGTGATAGCTGATGACTACTCTAGATTTACCTGGACTTTGTTTCTCAGGACTAAGGATGAAACCTTTGAAGTATTCGTTGCTTTTGTCAAGAAGATCCAAGTGAAGATGGATAATAAGGTAGCCTGCATCAGGTCTGATCGTAGGACAAAATTTGACCATGCCAAATTTGATGAGTTATGTACTGAAGATGGTATCACTCACAATTTCTCAGCACCAAGAACACCTCAACAAAATGGTGTTGTAGAGAGGAAGAATAGAACTCTTGAAGACATGGGAAGAACAATGTTGACAGTAGGATTGTAAAGAATTTTTTGGCAGAAGCTGTCAACACTGCTTGCTACTTGGTGAACATTTGCATGATCAGGTCCCTTATGAACAAAACTCCATATGAATTGATGAATGGAAGGAAGCCCAAGCTGACACATCTAAGGACTTTCGGGTGTAAATGTTTTGTTCTCAACAACGGAAAGGAAGCTCTTGAAAAATTCGATGCCAATTTTCTGGGATACTCATCTCAAAGCAAAACTTACAAAGTATACAACAACAGGACTCAATGTTTTGAGGAAAGTATACATGTGATCTTTGATGAATCTCACCTCTCCTGTGAGAAAGACAGACATGTTGATCAAGATGAAGAACCCTTATTTGTTCCAGGAGAAGTTATTGACATGGCAAATGGAAAAGCAGACATGATGAGTCATCTAAAGGAATCCAGTGAAGATGATGCAAGTGAGCCTCCATCTGTTGGAGAGGAACTTGGTCCTATGATCACACCAACTGAAGCTGAAAATAGAGTTGTTGATGCAGTCCAAGGTACTCCACTTGCTAAAGTAAGAAGCGCCCAAGAACCTCAGTCAGACATACCTGGGTCCTCTACCAATGAGATTCAGGTACCAAATTGGAAACACAAAAGCTCACATTCTCTTGACAACATAATCACCCCTCTTGACTCAAGAGTTCAAACCAGATCAAAAGCAAGAAACTCACTTGTCTTTTCAGCCTTTCTTTCCCACATAGAGCCCAAAAACATCAAAGAAGCATTGAAAGATGTAGACTGGATCACAGCCATGCAAGAGGAGCTGCATCAATTTGAAAGAAATAAGGTATGGCACCTGGTCCCCTGACCTGCAGATCGAACTATCATAGGAACCAGGTGGGTATTCAGGAACAAACTTGATGAGTTTGGAAATACAACAAGAAACAAGGCAAGGCTTGTAGTTCAAGGCTACAATCAGGAGGAATGGATCGATTATGATGAAACATTTGCTCCAGTAGCTCGAATGGAAGCCATTGGAATTCTTATTGCCTTTGCATCTCATATGGAGTTCACACTGTTCCAAATGGATGTCAAAAGTGCATTTCTAAATGGATATCTGAAAGAAGAAGTCTATGTCAAGCAGCCTGGATTTGAGTGTCACGAGCATCCTGAGCATGTGTTCAAACTGGACAAAGCATTGTATGGGCTAAAGCAGGCTCCCCGGGCTTGGTATGAAAGGCTGTCAAAATTCCTTCTAGAAAATGGCTTTACAAGAGGGAAAATTGACAACACCCCTTTTCAGAAGAAACGAGGGAGGAACTTGCTCATTGTTCAGGTATATGTTGATGATATCATTTTTGGAGCCACAACTGACTCTCTTTGTGAAGAATTTGCAAAACTCATGGGGAGTGAGTTCGAGATGAGTATGATGGGAGAATTAAATTTCTTCCTAGGACTTCAAGTGAAGCAATCTCAAAAGGGAACATTGATAAGTCAGTAAAAGTACATCAAGGAACTGCTGAAAAGGTTTGACATGGAAGCATCAAAAGTCATTGACACACCCATTGCCACAGCTACCCGTCTAGACATAGATGATCCTAGTTCCCCTGTAAATCAGACTATGTATAGAGGGATCATAGGGTCACTCCTATATCTCACTGCAAGCAGACCAGACATTGTTTTCACCGTTGGTCTTTGTGAAAGGTTTTAATCCAATCCAAAGGAATCTCATCTGAAGGTTGCCAAGAGAATATTGAGATATCTCAAAGGAACGCAGGACCTGGTTCTCTACTATCCCTCAGGTGATAGCTTTGATCTTATTAGGTATGCTGATGCTGATTATGCAGGATATCTGGTGGACAGGAAAAGCACATCTGGAATGGCACATTTCCTGGGTTCTTGCCTAATGTACAAGGAAGCAGAACTCAGTGGCACTCTCAACTGCAAAAGCAGAATATGTAGCAGTTGCCTCTTGTTGTGCTCAACTACTATGGATCAGGCAATAGTTGGAGGACTTTGGAGTGTTCTCAGATTGTGTGCCTCACTTATGTGATAATAAAAGTGCACTCAACATGCAAAAAATCCATTTCAACATAAGAGGACCAAGTACATTGATGTACGTCATCATTTTCTCAGAGACAATGTTGAAAAAGGGCTTATATGCATGAAATTTTGCAGCACTGAAGATCAAATTCGAGGTATATTTACCAAAGCCCTGAGCAGAGAACACTTTGAGAAAAATCGCCTGGCACTAGGGTTGATAAAACACAATTGAGAACCTGGTCCCTCAATGATTGGCTATGAAAGAAATGTTCAGGTAAAATTAGCTAAAAAGTGTTTTCTAGCAAAGTCTAACTCACCTCTATACCGTTACAGGTAGAGACGCATGATGATTACAGAGAAAATAGGCAGTTGATGCAGTACGCGCTGGTAAAAAGGGCAAAGCTTACAGATGCAAGATTAGTCAGGGAACCTGGTTCTCCTGACATGGGTTAGTAGTTTCTCTGTTCTCTCATGCATAATTTTGAACAGTTAAAACAAGTGTCGCGTCATTAATGTGTCACTTTCTTTCCCTTGCATCTATTGAACCCAAACGTCTCACCCGTTAGAGATCGACCCGACTCCCAAAACTGGCGCCTTTTCCTAACCGGTCCCTCATCAATCTCTAATGCATCCATCACTATCAAATCTCCTCACATCAAACGTTAAAAACTTCCTTCTTCCTTCTTTCTTTCAAAGTACTCATCTCTTCTTGTCAACTTACCACTCCTCTCTATGGCTGAAAATCTCAAAACCTCAAATGTCCCTAGTGACACCCCCATTGAGTCCTCAGCCATTCAAACACCGATAATACCTCCTCCCTCAACAGCACCACTAGCCAAAACCCTAGGGCAGAGTCACCCCCACAGTTCATCTTCTCTCATACCCAATCAAGTTCTGGTTCTCATAGGAGTCACCAAATCTCGACTTTCAAAAGGTTTGTAGCCCTGAGCTCTCCTCCTATTTCGGCAAAAAAAGGGGATGAACAGAGTATTGATGACAAAGAAGTAAATCAAAAAATATCAAGTTCTCCTATGGAAGAAGGGTCAAAGGTAGATCAAACTGATGGTTCTGAGAAGTTTGACTCAACAAAGACTGCTCCTGAGCTTGTGTCCACAGGTAACACTCCTTCCTCTACTGAGTTTTCCATGGGTGTACAGGAGAAAGAGGCAATAGAGAACATGTTGTCCATAGCTAATGAAGGGGTTGTTGTAGAAGGAAGTGAGGATGGTTTTGGGCCTCAGGGGGAAGAGTCTAAGATTGTGGAAGAGGGTGGAGAGCTTGTGCCTGTTGAATAATCGGCACAGGATAATGCTACTGGGGTACCAAATGAGGGACCTAATCCTTTCCAGGAGGATCCAACTAAAGGGTCTCTCCAAAGCCCCATGTCAGTATTGACCCTGCTCCCTTACCTAATTTTGATGCTGAGCCCTTGTGTGTGGTGGTGCCTGAGGAAAAATCTGTGTCTAGTGAAGAAAAAGGGGATAGTGAAGAAGATTCTGATGATTTGTGATGGGTTTTCAATATTTTATGTTTTGATGATCTAACAAACTTGTCATGAAGAACCAGATAGAGCACCTGGCGCACAGGACATACATGTCATGTGAACTAATCGAAGCCTGAAAATAAGCAAAGGGAGGAACACAACAGGGACCTGATGATCTGGTCCCTTAGGGTTCTCCGACACAAGCAAGTCAATGACTGTACGCAATCAAGATAAAGAGGAACACAACAGGGACCTACTGTCTTAGGGTTCTCTGACAAAAAGTACAAGTCAAGTACACAGCTGGAACGTGACAGAAGAAAAAGATCATCTGGCAACTGTTACAGAAGAGGAACACAACTAGGACCTGGTCTGTTGGTGTGTCCTGACAGGAAGTACAAAGCCCACTATCCAGCTGGAACGCAACTGCCCAGAAGTGGCTGTGCAGACTGTACAGCAGTCACTTCTCATTGGGAAGAAGTATACACCTTGAGTTGACATCACTATCTATTGTGCCATCCTTTGTGATAAAACAACCTGGTGCAAGACACACTACTCTTTATGCATTCAGTGATATTCTCTCAAGAAACAAAAGTATTCATCCGGTATTGGAGTCACTGGTCTGTCAAGAACAAGAAGACAACTCCACTAAAGATCAGTTTCTAAATGAGTTTATGTACATCCGTATTTGAGTTGTAATCTTGTTATTTGTTCGTCATTATAATTCCTAGTTTGCTTTCTTAGAAGCGTTGTCTTAGGAACAAACCAAATTCATAAACTTCTGAGTTTATGTTGTGACTAGGGATAGTCATAAGTTTAAAGCCTTTGTAACTAGGATAGTTATAGAGTGGCTTGTGGTGGTTGCATCACAAGTTAGTTTGAAGTCTTTGCAATAGGATTTTTGCAAAGTGGCTTGTGGTGGTTGTATCACAAGTTAGTTTGAAGTCTTTGCAATAAGGTTTTTGCAAAGTGGCTTGTAATAGGTAGATTACAAGTTAGTTAAGTTAAAAGCCTACAAGAGTAGGTCGTGGTTTTTTGATCCCCTTGTATGGGATTTTTTCCACATAAAAATCCCCTGCCTTCTTTACCTTCAGTCTTTACTACATGCTAGGCATCATCTCATAGAGGACCAGGTACTCTATAGTTTTGTGGACTCATATAAGCCAACAATTTGCCAATAGCAAGCTTGACTAAGCGTAGACCAATAGCTGCTCAAGAGTCTACTCCTAAGAGACCTACTACTAGGTTGCAAAGGAAGGAGGCTCTTGAGTCTGCTCTGAAGAATAGCCAAGCTAAGTCAAGGAGAAGAAAGTTGGTGAAAGATGGGAAATTTCTAAGTGAGAAATCAGTGCCAGTTGTGAATGTGGATGAGGAAGAAGCAGAGGAACCTGGTTCCTTGACTAGAAAGCTCTCACAGAAGCATGGTCTCCCCAAGCCAAAAAGGGGATCTTCTATGTCTACTGAAAATATGAACAAGTCTGATGATTTTGTCTCTAGTGAAAATATAGTGAAAGAATCTGGTGAGAAATCTCCGGAAGAGTCGGGTGCTGGTGTGATGGAAAAATTAGGTGAAAAGTCTGTGAAGTCTGATGAAAAAGGGAAGAATGTTCGCAAGTCTGCTAAGAGGAAAGTTGATACTGATGAGGAACTTGGTTCCTCAAAGAAGGCCAGAGTTGGTAATCCAAGAAGTGTTGGGAAAGAGTGATTGAGAAGTCAAAAGGTACTATGGGGCTGCACATTTGCCCCTGATATCTTGGAGGAGGCTGGTATGAGACAACTGGTTGAGATCTGTGAGTTCCAACAGTGGACACAAATGATACTCCAACGGTGTATGAGGAGGAAGTTAAAAGTTTCTATGCTGACCTATTCAAAGTTGAAGATGATCACATCTGTGTGTTGGTAAATGGGGTTGATATGGTAATGGACTCTGCTCTGTTGGGATCCATTCTTGGTGTGCCTGCAGAAGGGCTATCTAGTGTTCAGCTATCCTATCTCAAAACTTCAAAAATGCTATCTTAAAGGACAGAGAAGTTCAACAGGGGGAACGAGTTTAGAAAAAGTCCCCCTTCCTGTATACCAACTGCTATTCGACATGGTGAATAAGGTACTGCTGCCTCGCGCTAAGAGAAGATCTATCACCTCTCGTGCAGACCTGTTCCTTATGGAAGCACTGGACAACTTCACTACCATCAATCTGCCTAGGATCATGATCGAGCATATGAATAAAGTGGAAAACTTTAAAGATGGTAATCATGGGCTGCCGTATGGGTTCCTTCTCACCAAGATTTTTAAGCACTTCAAGGTTCCTCTAGGACAAGCTAAAGTGGGCACCAAGAAGCAAACATTCTCCAAAACTACTCTTGAAGAATGTGAGTGTATAGAGAAAGTTGGAGGGGTTGGAAGCACTTCTACCATATCTCAGTTGATTAATGCTCAGATAGTGCTACTGCGGAGATAAGGCAATTGAAAGCAAGGAATGCTATCCTTGAGACTCAGTTAAGTCAGCTGCAGGAGGCACCTGGTTCCAGTAGCTCTCAAAGCAAAGAGGTAGCTCGTCTGACAAAAGAGAATGCTGATCTCAGGAAACAAGTGGAGGACCTGAAAGAGATACTGTACAACGAGCAAATGTCAGCAATTGCTCGAATGGATTTAGTCCTCCAAACCCTTGCTTTTGCTTCTAAGCCCTCTCCTTCCAGTGCTCCCTAGACAGTGTCCCTTCAGTATCCAGTCTTTAGTGTTGGTTTATTATGATCTGGTTTGTGGTCAAGTCCCTCACTGTCAGTTCTTATGATTATGTTTGTGGTATTTTTTTTGTTGTTCAAAATTGTGGATGGTGGTAGTAACATTGACTCTGCTCCTGTTGAAAAATCCAAATTATGTTAATGCAAGCTTTTCCCTTTTTGCTGTATATGCCTTGTCTTTATTCTCTGTGTTTAGTCATGTTGTGTGCACACAAGTGGCATGAGTTAAATCAAGCTAGACTTCTTTTTGCTATATTCTTGTTGCTATTCTTTTTATGATGCCAAAAGGGGGAAGAATAATGTGCATATTGAATAATGCGCACTGATTAAGGGGGAATACAGATTCAGGGGAAAAATTAAGGTCTTTCTGGTTCACTGTCTGGTTTTGTATGGGTCTTTCTGGGATTTTCAATTATAAGTTTGTCATCATCAAAAAGGGGGAAATTGATAGGTTATAAGTACCTTGTTTTATATTTTGATGATCTAACAAACTTACTATCAAGAACTAGATAAGGAACCTGTTACATATTTTCGAGACCATAAGATCAAAAGGTTCCAGCTTGGGATATGCTTCGACTCTTCAAAGTCAGAGGAATAACAGAGGGAACAGATAGCTACCGCTTCCCAAGGAAACTGCACAAGTCAACTGCCCCAGCTGTAAAGTTGTTGCCTTCACACGCTATAGCGCAGAAACAGTGACCTACCTTGCTTACATCATTCCAAGTGATGTCACAAATGTTTTATTAACATCAAGGAAGGTAAAACATAACACTTGAACACTTAGAGAATTTACTCAAGCACTCTCACGGTCATTGATCATCAAGAAAGCAATTCTCAAGTGCATTAAGAACAAAGAACAACACTACTACGGACAAGTTCCCACATCAAGTCATTGTATGTCCTTAGTTGAGTTGTAACTTTGTAATAGTTCTTCAATTGTAATTCCTACTTAGCTTGTTTAGAAGTATTCTGTAGGAAACCCTTTGTAAATCTTAAACCATTGTGTTTGAGTCTTGGCTAGAGTTAGTCGAGTTGTAAAGTCTTTGTAATAGAGTTATTACAAAGTGGCTTGTAATAGAACATTACAAGTTAGTGAATGATTAAGAGGTTAATTCCTAGGTTGCATAGGTTGTAATCTAGAAGTTGCTCAGTAGTGAAGTTGAAATCCTACAAGGGTGGGTCGTAATTTTTAATCCCGTTGAGTTGAGAATTTTCCACGTAAAATTCCTCTTGTCATTTACTTATTGCAGTGTGCATGTGTTCTATTGAAACTGTTTTCTATAGAGTTTGGTGGACCCTTAAATTCTACCAGTAACACTTATACGGTACCATTAACTACCCCAACTCTTATCTGAATATTTCTCAAGGATTACGATATCATATCTGCGAGACTGAATTCACTATGTTGGGGTTCACTACATTTATCTTGGACGATCTATTGATTTGTCTGTATCCTCTTCTCTAGCCATAACTAGGCTCTTCCGGAATCAACTTCTAACTACTCAATTGTCCATTCTCACCTCTATATTCCGCGTAATCTCTCTTGGATTATGTCCTTTGTCTTAACTTACCTCTCGCGTTGGATCCTTATGTATCAAGTTTTCATTCGTACTTATTTATCAATAACATTGTGGACATGAACCCTTACTGCCTCTCCCAGGTGTCATGCTTGCATAATGTTTTGGATTTATAATATATCTGTAGGATGTGAATAAATGCAATATCATTCCTTTCGCCTTTTTACTGCAGTCTTCCTTTATTATTCCATAGTTACCTCTTCATCTTTGGCGTCTTTTCACATCTTCACTGAATCTTACTCTCCTTGCGATAACCCTTCCGTGACAAGGATAACTGAATTTCGTACGCACGAGGGTGACACCTAGTGTAACTGGCACACTTAGTCCCTTAAGCTTAACTCTTCTCACAGTGCTTTCCTTAGAGAAGCGTCTTCCTCAATGACCTTTAAAGGTTATTCTTCTGTTGTCCATTCTATTATTTCCGGAATGCGATCTCTAAGATTCTCATGATGTCGACTATTATCAAATATTTTGATTCCTAATTTATGTTCAGTTTATCTTGTTCACTAGCCCATATTGATTTCTATTACTCCGGGGGTCTATTTTTTCCTTCTGGTAATCACGTTGGAGTCACCAGCTCATTTATCGAAATGAGGATATGACTTTATGCCTTATACTCATGTGTTATCTCAAGGCATGTCAGCTCTTGTCTTTTCCTTCACTTGACTATGGACTCTGTCATCATGTCATATTTTGATTTACCGTTATCACCCCTTTATCACATCTCACTCGTAATGCTTCATTTACTCTCTTCTTATTCCCCTGCTAATATCTTTGTCTATCACTTTATTCTGAAAAGTTCAACAAAACATTCTCTCACTTTTAGATCCCCTTGCTCCATCTCGATGGCTCTTCGGGTCGCCTAACATTCTCTTTTTAATAGGGACGGGAGTCATACTAAGGTAAATATATATCCTTTCAAGGATTCTGGTGCCTATTTTTTGAAATTTCAGAACATCTTAGTATTCATATCTAATTGTAGTATTCTAGAGTGCACCATATATATGTCTCTCAAGGAGAACTATTACCATGTTTGCAATATCCTTCAAAAATATCAGCTAACGCTAACAATCCATCCACCATTTTGGGTTACTCCAACCCCAGTTAGATCCTGATATCTCATCCTTCTCTTAAACTATATCTGTTAGCTCCCATAGGGCGTAACTGAGATGGATGTGGCCAATTATACATACCTCTGGTACTGTTGAAGGTAACTTAGAATGCTTATATTTCTCTGCCTTAATTATAAATACTGATAATCTTCATTAACTGGGTACCTTGCACCCTCCTTCACCTTGCTTCTGTCACATGTTGAAACTTATACTTTTACCTTCTGCTACTCCCATGGCCTACTATTCGCGGGGTGTGTTTGATATTCCTATCTTAGGGTCTTAAGCTGGACATTTGCACATTTGGTATGCACGATCTGATAGGGCCTCAAACAGGGCCACGTCTTCAAGAACTCTCTCTATTAGTGCCCTTACATGTTGCTGCATTAGCCCTCTAGCTAGCTATAATCTTTCTAATTGCAAACATCTTTGTATCATTAGCAAACATAAGTCCTGACTCAAACTTTTATGACTCAGCTCTATAACACGATTAGGATTTAAAAGAAGGGTAAAAGACTCCTAAATGCCTTATAGCTTACTGTTTATATAATGTGGTGAACAACACATCTATAAACAAGGCTCTACTTGACACGGCTTGTAGACTCTCTAGGATAGAACTGCTCCAATACCAAGTTTGTCATGCCCTAAACCTGGGGAGGCATGGCCAACACCCTATCGCGCCCCTTTTTCTCGCGAAATCGGGTTTCGACACATGACAACTCTTTTAAGGAAGGGTGTTAAAAGAGAGAGTCGCCACCTAACGGGTTAAAGGTGCGTTAGGGCACATATTTTTTGCAGATAACTCTGTTTGACTAGTTTGCGTCACTAAAGATTGGGTAAGGGCTCGAAATTACCTTAAAAAGAAGGTGTTAGGCACTCTTCGAGATCCACAACTGTGGGTCCTGGACGAACTCAATTATATGAATTAGTCTGTGAGATCAAAACAAAGAATTTGGGAAGTTCATTATTAAACACAAATAATTGATTAAAAGACAAGGTGGGGGTCCTAAATTTTTTAACCTAAGGGATCACCCCGTGCGGCATAAATAATACTTCGTAACTCGCTCAAGGTGGGGTGTTACTCATATTATTCAGCAGGCACAGACTATCATCTCCTGCTACCCGATTACTATCTTAAGTTGTTACCTAAAGCGCACTAGTTGGTTCTAAATTGTACCTTATGCGTGCACTACCCATCCCATGCCTATGATTCAAGAGGCTTTGGACCTCTATTTGGGTAGTTCTAGACTTCGACTTAGGCTGCTCAAAATGATAAAACTAATCGACAGGCAAAACAAATTGGACTTCATATAAAAGCAGTTGAGGGCTCAAGTTAGCCTCCACACTTTGACAACGAATGCACGCCAACACATTGAGCATTTAACAGTTGCAGATTTTAAACTAATTATTGAATTCTATAGTCATGATCTCTACGTGATTCTGGATTTTAATACATGCAACAGTTTCAGATGTAAAATGTAATTTTATAGACGTGATTTCTAAACAGTTGCACGGCTTAGTGAATCTGATATTGCATATTCATTATTGAGACCACAGGTTATAAGTTATTGATCCTATAGACACGATTGCTAAATGATTCTAGATTTATGCAGTTGTTTGAAGACCTAAGATTAGCAGCGTTAATAGAACACCCTATAGGCAGGAATTCTAGCAATTGACAATTATACTTGGTGTTGATACCCAATTTTTCCCTCATATTTTAAATATATATACATATACTTTCAAAATAGTGCATATGCATCATCATTTAATTTATAAGCATACATAAATAATTTTTATAATTTTTAAAAGCTTTAAACCAATTTATTCTTGCATTTTTATTACATATAAATATCCAATAATTATTCTTCAAATTATTTTATGGTGATTTAATCATCTAAAATTTATCATTAATACCCAGATAATATTTAAATATTTTTCAGTGCATTTTTATAATTACATTTACATTTTTAAAGCTAAATGGCACATCTTTGCGATAATAGCCCATATTAATGTATAATTACATTATTTATGCAGAAAATGACTTTTTATATTTTCATGATGTTGAGTAATTATTTTTAATCATTTTAGTACACAAATGATATTTTTGTTATTTATTAATTACTTTTATAAATTATTTATTAAAATATTGGGTATTTAAAAACTAGCCTAATTCTAAACCTATTTTCGGACCTAAACTACCCAATACACAGCCCAATACTCCAGCCCAAAACCAAATGACCCCTAACCCAATAACCCAACAGGTAACCCGTTTAATTAACCCGCCACAGCTCCTCTTTAAAATCCTGGCAGTTGATCTCAGAGATCAACAACCCACAACTAACCTAACCCTTTTAGTTATACCCAAACCCCCATAACCCTAAACCATTCTCTACAATCTGTCGCTCTTAAACTCTCTCAAACGTTTCTCTTCATCTCTGCGAACCCTAGCGTCGTAATCTCTGATCCTCTCTGATTCCGACTAAAAATAGAATCAATCGTTGATTCACTTACCTTATTGATCTCCTCTCACTATTGATTACGCGTCTATGGTATTACCTAATTGCTTGCCTAAACATGGCAAACAGATCTCTTCAATTTCGAACCAAAATTTGTTCAGTTCTTTGACCTTTTTCGTTTGTGTTCGTTCTTGTTCTTTTATGGTATGAATCTCTGTGTATCTTTGTGATGCTTACTTACCCTAAAATTTAGGGTTTCAGATTTCTTTTAGATCTAACCAAATATGGTTTGATTATGTGATTTTAAATGTTATCTCGTCTATATGCATCCTATTATGTGTAAATTTGTTTATTACTGCCGATTTTTTTTACTTACCCTAAATTAGGGTTTCAGATTCTTTTAAATTGAACCAAATCTGGTTCGATTCTTTGATTTTGAATAGTATTCCTACCTATGTTCATCTTATTCTATACAGCATGTGATTCTTTTGCCTTTTATTTCTGCCGATTTGTGTATTTTACCTAAAAATTAGGGTTTTAAATTTTTTCCTTCCTTACTGATTTTAAATGCTTTCCTTTCTAGTGTTTGACTAATTATTTCCATGTTTATGTGTTCAACTCCTACACTATATAAACCCCTCCCCATTCCTCTTTGAAACAATTCGAAAATCATTAAGAAAACTACAAAACTAAGTTGTGTGCTCTTTGCTTTTGAATAATCTTGTTCAGCACTTTAGTTCCTGGCCGGCTAAAAGCCAAGGCCAAAAATTTTGAGTTCTTGATCCTTTGGTGATATTCATAACACTGTGGGCTTCCTTTCTTTCTTGTTTCATTTAACTGGTGAGGTACAAAACTTTTGCCATTTCATTTACACTTGCCTGACAATAGCATGTGTTTTCACTTCTGAAGATTGTTGCTTGATATATTTCTGGGTTGTTCTAATTGTCTTACTTCAATTCCTGACTTTGCTAATCTAAATGCCATTACGTTTATAATTTGAGACATGTTTAGACCTGCTTGGAGTAGGCTAATTTCCTTGGATTTTGCCTAGCCTATGTGTTACTGATAGCCATCTCTTGAAAGTTTAAGTTTGCTATTAGCCTTGTTATCTGAACATGCTCTCCTACCTTTTTTTAGATTAGTTGGCTAAGCATGAATGTATTCCTTAAGTAAGTAACAAGCCTGTTTCTGAATTTGCTATGATGTAACTTGTTTGATCCTGTTTTGACTTCCCAGTAACTGCCCTAAGTAGTTCTCAGCATGTTAGATCCTGTTGCTAATTGATATGATCCTCTCTTCTGACACTAGCCTTCTGCACTTAGCCTAATTCTGAGCTCTCTTCTTTTTCCTACTATAAGACTATCTTGCAGCTTGTCTTGTTGATATGTGTATTACGTATTTGGACTCATTTTCTAGAACTTGGTTAATTCTGTCTTAAGTCCAAGCATGTCTGTTATCTGTTTTTGTGTGCTCAATTTGGTTCTGTCCTTCAGGGGTGTCCCTTAACCTCATTCTATTCCTTTATTATCTGGTCCTTTGAGTTCTTATTCTTGGCCGGCTAAAAACCAAAGCTGCTTGGGTTTTGCCCTTTGACCTCCCTAGTGTGAGCACTGCCCTGGGTTCTTAAAGCCCTTGGGAACTCTGACACACTAGGGCCTTGGTTCTCCATGCTCAGCTATGTTTTACCTGCTGGGTGAATCACTTAATTCCTGATTGCCTTATGTCCATGAAGATGTAATTTCTGGGCTATTGTGAACCATGGGGATGAAGGCCTGGCCTAGCCGGGTGTATCTTTGGGCCTGCTGTAGGCTCCCTATAGTTATTTATATCTGTAATTTACTCTATTCATTCTGGGTCTGTAATAATTCTTGTAATAACATTCTGGGGTATTAATAAAATTGGGGAAGGGGTTTTATCTTACACTTGCATTGAAATGGGTAGAAATCCTGCCTATAGGTATTTTACTTTGCTCATAATGTGTCATTATTCTCAAACATGTTCAGTTATCATGTGTTAGGAATCCTGCCTATAGGCTCTTAATTTGGTTCAAATGTGTTCTGCTTTTACTTGTTAGAAAGCATGCCTATAGGGCAATGAATGATTAATATCTCAATGTGCGTATAGGATTTTGTTAATTTATGATTTATATATCATGCCTATAGGATCTGAAATCAGTTTCAATTATAGAAATAGATCTAAAACCAGTTTTAATTATAGAAATCCCGTCTATAGGGTCTAAAAACAGTCTTAATTATTGTCCTGCTCGCCTCTTTAAAGAGTTTTCAACATTGTGCTAATTATCACTATTAGAAACCATAGGACTCGACTAACTAATTCTAAACATACACCTGTGATCACCATCTGCATGGATCACCTAGAGTCATGCCTATAGGTTTTTAATCTCTTATGCGTGTAATCAGTAAACAACCATGTAGGCTTTAGAAATCGTATTAAAGGTAAGGATTTTACATCTGAAACTGCTGCATGTATCAAAATCCAGAATCACGTAGAGATCATGCCTATAGGATTCGATAACTTTAATCAGTTTAAAATCTGCAACTTTCAAATTCTCAATGTGTTTGTGTGCATTCGTTGTCAAAGTGTGGAGGCCAACTCGAGCCCTTAATTGCTTTTGTATGAAGTCCAACCTGTTTTGCATGTCGATTAGTTTTATCATTTTAAGCAGCCTAAGTTGAAGTCTAGGACTACCTAAATAGAGGTCCAAAGCCTCCTGGACCATAGGCATAGGACAGGTAGTGCACACATAGGGTACGGTTTAGAACCAACTAGTGCGCTTTAGGTAACAACTTAAAGATAGTAATCGGATAGCAAGAGATGATAGTCTGTATCCGCTGAATAATATGAGTAACACCCCAGCTTGAGGGAGTTACGAAGTATTATTTATGTTACACCGGGTGATCCTTTAGGCTAAAAAATTTAGGATCCCCCCCCCCCCTCCATCTTGTCTTTAAATCAACTACTTATTTTTTTAATAAATACCCAAATTCCTTATTCTCCCATACTTGATCGCCTAGACTAATTCATATAATTGAGTTCGGCCGGGACCCACAGTTGTAGACCTCGAAGAGTGCCTAACACCTTTTATTTGAGGTAATTTCGAGCCCTCACCCGATCTTTGGTGACGCAAACTGGCTAAACCAGAGTTATTTGCAAATAGGTGCCCTAACGCACCTCAAATTCGTTAGGTGGCGACTCTTTCTTCTAACACCCTCCCTTCCTTAAAAGAGTTGTCACGACATCGAAACCCGATTTCGCGAGAAAAGGGGGCGCGACACTTGGTTTAATAACATTTTTATCCTTATAGGCATGCTTTCTAGGCGGGTGACAGTGTAATGAGAATAACAGAAATGGCATCTGATTATGCTCCTATAGGCATGATATCTATGTGAACATTGCAAAGAACAAGTATTTGCAAATCAACGTAATCTTATAGGCATGGTGTCTATGTGAACATTGCAAAGAACAGGTATTTATGAATCAATGTAATCCTATAGGTATAGTGTCTATGTGAACATGCTGCAATTAGTGGATTGATCATTTATTTTCATATAGGCGTGATTTCTAATAAGCAGGTGGAAGCAAAATATATTAAACAAATTAAACACCTATAGGCAGAATTTTTACCCGTTTCATGTAATACTAAAATAAGCCCAGTTTCTCAATTTTACTAATACCCCAATTGTTATTACATCATTGTCACAGGCCCAATGAATGAAATAAATTACAAAGTTACAACATAACTATAGTGGGCCTAAGACAGGCCAAAAGTTACACCCAGCCAGGCTAGGCCTTCACATAGTTCACAACAGCCCAGAAAATAGTTTTCATAGCCAAAACCCAGTAGCCATCAGAAATACAGCCAGGTACACAAGCTCATTGGCTTATTCAGCAAATGAAATGGGATATAACTGAGCAATTAGGACAAATATGGTAAAGAACCTTGGACCCTAGTGCGTCAGAGTTCCCAAGGGCTTCAAGAACCCAGGGCAGTGCACATGTAACGACCCAAACCGATAAGCCGGGACGGGTGCCCGAGTCCTACCTATCAAACACCCCTAAGCACGCGTCGAAGATATAAACCTGAATAACATCTGTTGAATTACGAGAATAATATACATGAAGAAAACCTGCCCAAAAGGCATGTGTACATATATGTGCAACATACGTAGGGCAAGCCGATAAGGCTGCTATAGACAACTATGTACCTCAAAACTGGAAGCCGGCAAGGCCACATACTATCCAACTAGACATACTGTCTACAGACCTCTAATAGAAATACAACTGTACAAAGACGGGACTGAGCCACGTCATACCCATATATATATATATAAGCATATCATACCAAAATCAAAAGCAGCTCCAAATCAAGTGGAGCACGCCAACTCCCGCTGATCAAGGATCCTAAGAAGGGGGACTGTCAGCTTGCCTACCTGCACCTGCGGGCATGAAACGCAGGCCCCGTGAAATAGGGCGTCAGTACGAAAAATGTACTGAGTATGTAAGGCATGAAAATGAGTACGTAAAAGACATAGATGAAACACAGAATAAAGAAATCCATCTGTAAATCTGAATAACTTTGTAAATTATGAAACATTTATAATGTCATGCACGTGCATATAAATGTTGTGTCATGCATCGGTATGGGTGTACATAATATCATCAAGCCAATGAGGGCATCCCATCATATCGTCTCGGCCACTATGGGCAACATCATCAACATATACCAACTGATCAGGTGGTGGTGCGTATATAACGCCGTAATCTTTTTTCCATATCCCATATACATAAATATATACATATAAATACGCGTATATAACACCGTCTGGTCATGGGTCAATGTACGTGCATAAATGAATAAAATGCATGAAAATATGTTTAAAATCTCAATATTCTTTTCGGATAAACTTTATCAACTGCGTATTATTTTGAGACCCATGAACAGAAGATATAATAATATGTCACATGGGGAATCTAGAACAAAGAGACCCCTAGTATTTCTATGAATAGAGTCGTTTAGGAAAACTGTGCGTTTGCTCGTTTATTCTGTATAACTTGAACCTTGCCGAAAAGAAAGAAGGGATAGCCTTAACATACCTGGAGTAGGGAAAACTCCGTATAATATTTTTGGCGAAGATTGCACCGTACGTTTTTAAAACCGCAAAATTTTATGTTGCTACGATTCTAACTACGCGTGGTCTTCTCATTACAGCACGCTCTTTTATCAAATTGTCTTGTGCACTACTCCAGATGATTTTCCATCTTGGAAATAGTCGTGCTGAAGGTTACGTAGTTAAAAGGTATTAATTAAAGGTAAAAATGAAAAGAAAGGGAATAGAAGATAAAGAAGAACTAAGAGGCTCATGAATTTGGTTCTGTTAATTCTTCATGAGGTGATGTTAGAACCGCAAAGATTGGATTGAATTTCTGTTCTTTGAAGTATTTTGAATTAGGAACATGATGTATGTTTCTTGCTTTTTGGATTATGGACGTTTGGTCATTTTGTCCAAATCATGGAACAAGACTTGTGAAATTTCAATTATCCTTAGATTGCCACCTATCCATGGAATGACTAAGAGTCATTCCCTTAAATTGTGGCCTTCTGCCACGTTTTTGGGGAGCGATTAATCTTATTCATTAATTTTATTAATTAATTAGGTAATATTTCGTTACCCGGTAATTAACCAATTACTCGTATAATTAAGAATTATCTCAAATTACCTAAAAATACTACTCATTTTTAATATACTTTATACATCATACTATCACGGCCAGGTGGTATCTTGTATGGTACTAGTCCATAAATATCGGGTATTATCGCTCGATTCGTATTTTATCCCAAATTGGCCACTTTCAACGAAACTCGTTTTCTTTAATTCGTGTACCCTTTATCCTTCATGACACTTACTTAAAGCTTGTTATAAATAGCGTAAATACGTTAACCTCAAGATAATCTCATCCCCGAGTCTACATCGATCAACTGAAGACGAAACTTTTTAACGTACAAAAACGCGAGATGTAACAGCACACACTACGGAGGTTAACAGAGGAGATTCAGGGATAGATTGAGGACCCGGTCCTAGTGTGTCAGAGTTCACAAGAGCCTCAATTGGACCTCGAGCAGTGCTCACACTAAGGAGGTCAGAGGATAGAACCTAAGTAGCCTTGGCTTTCAGCCGGCTAAGAAATAAGAACTCAAAGAGACCAAGTAGTAAAGGAATAGAATAAGGTCAAGGGACAACACTGAAGGACAGAATCAAATTGAGCATATAAAAAAATAGGTAATAGAACATGCTTGGGTTTAAGAACAGACTTAACAAAGTTTCAGAAAAATAAGTTCAACACATAATGCATATATTAACAAGACAAGTTGCAAGACAGACTTATAGTAAGAAGGAAAAGGAGAGTTCAGATTATGCTAAGTGCAGAAGGCTAGCGTCACAAGAAGGAATCATATCAATTGGCTATAGAACCTAATAGGCTGAGAACAAATTAGGGCAATTACTGGGGAATCACAACAGGATCAAAACAGGTTACGTCACAGCCAGTTCAGAAACAGACTTGTTACATACTTGATGAATACATTCATACTTAGTCAGCTAATCCATAGAAAGAGGATATGAGAGCATGTTCAAGTAGCAATTTTAAACAGTAGAGGGGTGGCTATCAATAACTCATAGGCTAAGCAGAATTAAAAGAAATTAATCAACTCAGGTCTAAACATGTCTCAAACTACAAACGTAATGATATTTAGATTAGCAAAGCCTAAAATTGAAATAACATATTGAACAAAAATCTTCAGAAGTTAAACACATGTTAATGACAGGTAAAATGATAAAGGTTTGGTAACTCACCAGTTAAATGAAACAAGAAAGAAAGGAAGCCCACAGTGTTATGAATATCAATAAAAGAGCAAGAACCCAGAATTTCTGACATTGGCTTTCAGCCGGCCAGGAACCAAAGTGCAGAACGAGATTGTTAAAGAGCAAGGAGCACACAACTTTAATTTTTAGTAATTTTTCTTAATGATTCGAGAGCTATTTCAAAGGGGAATGGGGAGGGGTTTATATAGTGTAGAAATCGAACACATAAACATGGAAAATCATCAGTCAAACACTAGAAAGGAAAGCAATCGAAATCAGTAAGGAAAAGAAAAAAAAAATCAAAACCCTAATTTTAGGTAAAGTACACAAATCCACAGAAATCTAAAATAAATAAAAGGTAAAAATCAAATGCTGCATAGAATAAGATGAACATAGACAGAAATACCATTTAAATCAGAGAATCGAACCAGATTTGGTTCGATTTGAAAGAATCTGAAACCCTAATTTTAGGATAAGTAAAAAATCGGCAGAGAAGAACAAATTTACACATAAAAGGATGCATATAGACGAGATAACACTTAAAATCAAAGAATCGAACCAGATTTGGTTAGATCTAAAAGAGATATGAAACCCTGATTCTTAGGGTAAGTAAGAATCACAAAGATACACAGAGATTCATACCATAAAAGAACAAGAACGAACATAGACGGAAAAGGTCAAGGAACTGAACCAGCTTTGGTTCGAAGTTGATGAGATCCGCTTGCCATGTTTAGGCAAGCGGTATATAGAGGTTCCAGTACCAGGGGGAAGTAGAATATAGCAAGAAATAGTTGTGTAATCCCATGTCCGGTGGGATTCGGAGAGAAAAATTGGGGGGAGACGGCTAGGGTTTGGGAAGAGAGATGAGAGAATCCAAAGGCGGCGGATGGTGAAGAATGTTAGGGTTAAGGGGGTTTGGGTATAATTAAAAGGGTAGGAGTAATATAGGCCAATGATCTCAGAGATCAACGACCACGATTTAAAAGGGATTTTTGGGTTGGGTAGGTTTAGTTGATTGGGCTGGGGTTATTTGGTTTGGGATGGGGTGTTTTGGGCTGGGGGTTGGTCCGAAAATTAGGTAGAATTTAGGCTAGTTTTTAAATACCCAATATTTAATGAATAGTAATTAATAAATACCAAAAAACATTTTTTATGTACCAAAATGATTAAAAATAATTACTTAACATTATAAAAATATAAAAAGTCATTTTCTACATAATAATGTAATTATACATTAATATGGGCTATTTTGCAAAAATGTGCAATTAGCCCTAAAAATGCAAATGTAATTATAAAAAATGCATTGAAAATATTTAAAATCTTATGTTGGTATAAATGATAAGTTAGATCATCATAAAATAATTTGGAGGATAATTATTGGACATTTATGTATAATAAAATGCAGGAATAAATTGGTTTAAAGTCTTTAAAAATTATGACAAAATTATAAAAAATATTTGTGTGTTCTTATAAATCAAATGATAATGCATATGCACTATTTTGGAAATACGAGGGAATAATTGAGTATCAACACACCCGGTGCCATACTCGGCCCAAGCGTACCACTCTATAACTGTGAACTCAGAAGGGGTAACCCTCAACTTAGGCCCACGAGGCCTACCTGCAAGCTGACCATATTCTAAATCATCTGAAAATAATGTCTCTCTCAGCTGAGAGGTAAACATACCCAAAAGCTCATATATATAATTGTGCAAGCCGACGAGGTCGCCATGAACCTCTACTGATATACAAAATATACAGGACTCGTCTACAAGCCTCTAAAGATAACAAAACAGTAACATGGTCGGGACAAGGCCTCGACCTACCCATCAAACATGTATATATGAAATGGACTCCAAAGTCTAGACCTGGTAACTCCGGGGGAGTGGAGCTTACCAATGAAGCTGATGTTTGGCTCTGTCTTCTGGAAAGGTCTATCCGGCTATCTATCAGGACCTGCAGGCATGAAATACAGCGTCCCCGACAAAAGAGACGTTAGTACGAACTAATGTACCGAGTATGTAAGGCAATAGAGTAACTGCAAGCTGAGACTGAACTGATAATATAACAATTAAAAGTAACTAGGAGTTAAAGATGATCTGAAGGTATGCTTACCTGCTTATACTGACTCAACTCTCTCAATATAGTAAGTAAAATAGTTGTCAGGCCCTATAAGGCTCGATACGTGTAATTGCTCTACCGTAGTAGGCTCGCTCATAGGCGCTCGACCATACTAGGCTCGGTATCTCGGCCATTCTGGGCTTACTCATAGGCGCTCGGCAATAGTAGGCTCGGTATATAACTTACCATCTGATCATAGGTTGCCCAATAGGGGCCTGCCCACCGATTATAGCTCGGTGGTGGTGAAAATATTATAATATTGTATATATATTGATCCTCTACACTCTTGAATGAAAGAATATAATACTTAACTGAATAGAAAGTCCCAATAAGGGAGAATATTGTTAATATTGTTACTTATGGAACTAGGATAATGTACATAACTTCAGAAATACGAACTTCTCTTTATATCTCGTTAACAAACACATGTAGTTACAGGATCATGCCAAAATGAAGGAAAGGTTTAGCATTAACATACCTTATCACAATCTATCCAATAACCATGTTGAACTCGTCTCGTCGCACTTCAATCTACAACAACGATAATAATGCTATCGTTAAGCTACGAAAGATCGTACCACGAATGACAAGCTTATTTTATATTAAAACGGGCAACATCTGCCCTGTTTTCCTTGCGTTCCCCAAGTCCATAAAACAACAAGAACATATACAACCTTTTACTATATACTTCCAGCACCACAACACACCCAACAACACAAATTAATCTATACAACAACAAGTGCACAAACGTCACCAATAAAACTATTATTTAACACGACGAACGACAAGCTTGGATTGGAACCAAACACCAAAAAATTTCCGCCTCTCCCCTGTACTTACAAAACCATCAACAGGTCCAGCATATAAACATATATATTGACATGACATTCCAACCTTATATCCATCATAAATGTAACATCAAGATATAACAACAACTTAGACAACTTCTAGGTATTGTATGGTCATTTTTTCTCCTATCTACTACATCATTAACATACTAAAAATAAGAACAAACACAATAAGAACATTATAACCAAGTTATTCGCCACGATTTTCAACCATATGAAGTCATATACACAACTCCAAAATAGTCCAATAAGAGAAAACAACTTCTTATACAACTTCAAGTTCTATCTTATAATTCTTCATCCAAATAACTTAACCAACACATATATAAGCTTAAGACCAAGCAATAGGGTGTTATACATACCTTAAATAATCAGAAAAAGTCGAACCAAAGCTTCCCTTAGCTTACAAGCACCACTAATGACCTCACAACACCATAGAGAGTATCTTCTTCACTTAGGCTAACCTTTGAGGTTAGGTTTAGGTAAAGCCACCTTGGATTCGACTTGGAACCTTGGAGAACTATTAGAGAAGTATTTAGAGAGTTTGGGAACTTTCCTTGGTCAAAAATGACCAAAACTAAGCCTTCCAACCACTTTAAGATGTTCAAGGGTTGTCCACCGCCTAAGTGGATCCAATTGGGAGTTTCTTGCGCGGTCTTAAGAAAACGCGAATATCTCTCTACTCCAATGTTGTATCGACGAATGGCTTAATGAGTTAGAAATAAGACATGTAGATCTTCAATTTTCAAGATTATCATCCTGTAACTCCAATTATATTGGGAGAAAATCTAAGCTACATTTGACCTCATTTTCAGCATATTTATGAATGTAACTTGTGATGACCTTTGCTAACTTTTATTGCACAACTCGCTTGACTTTATAACATAATACACGACTATAATACGACAAAAATAACTCATAATATAACCCCCTTATAATGTTAAGCACCTTAGTTTCGCCCCAAAAGTATGTGTTATAATATTCCCAACTTATCGACTTTCGACGAAACTTATTCTCTTCAATTCGTTTAGCTTCTAAGCCTTCCAATCCTCTTGGTACTTGATAAATGATCTTAAATATTTATAACCTCCGCGGTAACATGATTAACTTACTATATATACTTTCAAAGATGATCTTATTTCCAAGCTTACATCAATCGATTTACGACGTACTCTCACGTACGAAAATATGGGGTGTAACAACCGTTGTCCGAAATGCCCATAGTACTCCCGGTAGCTTATCGGGCCATTTTCCCTTAGCATGTTCTAACTTCTTTTTATGGTTCTGGATAATTACCTTGTTGGTTAACTCTGTCCGTCTGTTACCACTTGGATGGTATGGTGAAGATGTAATCCTCTTGATTTTCAAATCTTCCAAAAAAATTTGTGACTTTTGAATCTATGAATTGCGGCCCGTTGTCACAGGAAAATTCCCTTGGTATTCTGCATCGGCAGATTATGTGGTCCCATATGAAGTCAACTACTTCGCGCTTACCGATCTTCTGGTAAGGACCTGTTTCAACCCATTTAGTGAAGTAGTCAGTTAAAACTAAAAAAAAGCTTATCTTTCCGGGTCCCGGTGGCAGAAGACCAACTATGTTCACCCCCCATTTCATGAATGGCCATGGGGACAACACCGAATGCAAGAGTCCTGCTGGTTGGTACACCAAATGTGCACGGTGTTAACATTTGTCACACTTCTGAACGAACGTCTTTGCGTCATGTTCCATCCGAGGCCAATAGTAAACTTCCCTAATTAGTTTTAGAACTAATAAATCTGCACTAGAATGATTCCCAAAAATTCTATCCTTATTTTTGACTCATAACGGTTATGGACATCCGCCCCATGTGGTTGCTTGAAACTCGAGCAGGCTTTCCTTCAGCTTTCGGAAGGCATCAGAGATCCACGAATTTAGACCCTTTTGTGAATGCTTCCGCTGCCCACTCATCTGGTACTGTCAGTAACAACGTCCTCTCTTTCTGGAATCAGAACTCTCGTAGCAGTTCGGACTCGCCCTGCGCAATCCTGAATATGTCCGCCTTCTGGCTTGAACCTTCCTTGCTTTGGCATGGGCCTTAATGAATGAGCCTACAAGCATTTCAAAAGAGTTAATTGAATGCTCGGGTAAGAGAGAATACCATGTCAGGGCCCCCTTTGTGAGGATTTCACCAAGCTTCTTCAGCAAGACCGACTCGATCTCATGTTGAGCCAAATCGTTCCCTTTCACAGCCGTGGTGTAGGTTGTGATGTGCTCCTGCGGATCCGAAGTCCCATCGTATTTTGGTATGTCCAGCATCTTGAACCTCTTGGGAATTAACTCTGGTGTTACGCTCGATTTAAACGGCAATTGCATCTATTTTTTTGAATTTGGGCCTTTTATTACTGGTGGTGCGCCCGAAATCTTATCCATCCGAGCGTGAAACTCCTTCGATTTTGATCCATTCGTTCGTTCATTTCCCTCATAAACCTCATGAGCTCGATTTTGAAGGGATCACTCCCGTTGTTATTTCCAGATTCGCTACCGGTCCCTCTGGCTTCGCCGAAACCGACTTCACCCCTTGGGGTGTTGTTATCGACCTTCTGAGTCGTTTGGTTTGCAGGAACGTTGGGAGGAATCAGGCCCCTTCCGTTCGTGTTATTAGTGGCGCCTGACAATGCTTGTTTTAACTCTTTCATCACCCGATCCTTTCTCGAGAGGTGTTTCATGATTGCTTTCTGCTGTTATCTCAGGATTTTAACCATTTCCACGACATGTTCCTCCTCCGCATCATCGAGAGTCGGTTCCCATATGTGCCGAGGATACTGGTCATCTCGAACCGGGGTCGTCTCATCCCCTTCGTTGCGAGTCTCACTGATTGAGTCATCATGTTGGGATAATTCTTCGTGCCCCTCACTGTTGTGTGTGATGTCGACATTATTAGCTGCCATTTCTTTTTTACTAAGGAAAGAATCAACATAAGGTAGTAATAAAAGTAAGGATCAAAACAATTACGCAGTTGTCTAAGCCCCACGGTGGGCGCCAAACTGTTTACCCGCAAAACGGTACAGTTAAATTTGTTATATGGTTTATAGACAAGCGAATTGATTTGACCCAAAAATGATAAAGAGATAAGATTAAAATTGAGATTTAATTGAATAAGCAAGCCTGGATCCGAACCTAGCGTCTCCGAGAGCACAAATAGAAATAACGACAAAGTGAAAGAAAGTTGTTAATTTCAGAGCAAAATAATAAAATATAGCCTTTTTTTTGTATAGAATGTTTCATGTCTTTACAATGGCTACTGAGCCTGCTATTTATAGCTTTATCTAGGGAAACAAGATCCTAGGATCAAGCTCCTCTTAAATGATAATAAAAGAGTCATTGATGAACGCGTAACGGCAGACCATGAATGCAAATATTCTCTGCAACGGTCGCTCATTTAATGTTAGTAAATATTCCCTCATTGAATGATATCTGATGACAAACCCTTGACCTTTTCTCGTCGACTATGCTCCCTTCGGAATTTATCCGATATCGATTACATCCGTTGCATCCGGTGTTGGTTGTTCCCTGAATTGTCCTTTGCCTATCTTCTGTTCCACGTGTCATGTTGTCATTCGACCCTCCGTTATAAACCAATTTTACAGTCACCAAATGCTTAATAAACACATACTTGTAACTTAAGAGGTAGCACTATCAATGAAAGAACAATATTTTAGTTTCTGACCAAGATCTAATTGTAATCTAATCCAAATAAGTATAAGTGTTACTGATATGAAAAATGAGTAGCGTGGTAGCTAAAGTAGGGAAAAAGAACAAAGAAAAACTTCTAACACATTTTTTGAGGGGGCATGACTAACAGGAAGGAGTACTAATCAACTCCACCTTCAATGGGATTAGCTAATGCAGCCAAGAATCACAAAATTACTAGATAAATTGCCATTCTTATCTTGGACCCATATACTCCTGAGTCTTTCCCCCTGCATATTTGTAGACGTGTTTATTAGAGGGGAATTACTTATGTCCATTTATAAGTAGTTCATTATAAAAATTGGCCAATTGATGAAATATTTACTAATATTAGCCAAATTAGCCAATTAGCTATTTGTAACAAAAAAATAATATTGAGCTATGGCCGACGCTCTGCTCTCTTAATGGCTGTCACATCATTTCTGTAAACCATTTTGCTCCTATTATTTTGGCATAAAAATTTACCCACAATCTTTATGCTCTGTCCCATCACCATATTCTTCTAAATTTTCCCTGCTTCTTCCTCTGTATTTCTCTGTTTCCTCCTAAAAACTTCTGTTGCATCTAATCTTTGAATTTTCCATCCCTTAACATTTATCAGCCTCTTTATTTTCTCTAGTTGTGTACTAGCTAGTATACAGTTATTGATCTTCACTTCATTAATAGCTTCCTTTAGTAGCCTCTCGTGCGTCTCCACGTCTACTGAGTTTGATAATTCAGCTCGAAAATAACTATCAAATTTTGGTACGCCAATTGCTTTGTTTTGAGTGAGTGCTATTAGAATAGATTGGGCACAACTTAAGGAGCTTGAATCTCAGTTTTGAGGTGGTTTGAATTGAAAATTCGAAGTAAAAGCTGAACATAAAAAAAAAATGATGTGTATCACACTGTGTATCACATATGTATCATATTTGTATCAATTGTATATCACATCTATATCCATGTATACATGTGTGTGAGATACATGCGTGCTACATGTTTGATACATGTGTCGCAGAAGACTTTTTTGAACTCAATTTAATTACGAATTTTGATACAAAACCAGTCGAAATCACCTCCAATCTTCCTCAAATTTTGTATATTGACTTATCTATATATTTTCAATGAATTTCAACTATACCCATTGAAAAAGTTCCTTTTTTGTTTAGATTTTTGGAATATTTGTATAGATTTTTGTATTTCATCACCTTATTTGCTACCCCGTCCATGAAATTTCCTTTCCGTCTTGTATCTAATGTTGCTAATCAAGCTTAAAAATATGGAAGGTGATTTTTGCATGTGATTCTTTGAGAGAAAGAACCCTATTATTTGATTTTTCAATTTTTGTTGGCTAATTTTGGTAAGTCTATGACTAATGACTAGAGGTTGGTAAGTTGAGATTTATTTTGGACATTTGTGTAAGTTTCCCTTTATTAAATTCACCAGCAGTTTATGGACCGCGGGCATGCAATGCAAGTAATAATACTGTTTTAAATTCTAAAATTGTAGCAAAGTGGCATCCTTTTATGTTTTGCTTTAAATTTTAACTTTTGTCCTAGTCTATCCCTTTCTCTTCATTAAAATTTTGGATTTTATTTGATATATTCATATTAATTGTTAAATTTTTTAAATATATTTTAATGGTTTTTGCTATAGTTATGAATCCCGATAATCATTTTTCTTATATATCAATATATTTTGAACTTTTATTGAAAGAGTCATATCTTCTATATATGGTGTGCCTCACTCAATCCTATAAGAGTTTAATTTCTTATTTGTTTCAGATGGCATCAAAACCTCTATAATCCTACTAGAAATTTACGTACCTTTTGAAGTTATGCTTGCCAAATACTAGCCTAACTTTATCGTCCCAACAAAAACCTTTCCTTCTTCTGAAGTTTCAATTTCATTCGGCATAATAAATAAACGGCCCTTAAACTTGGCCTCAGCTAGCAAGTATACCCTTCAACTTTGGGTGTGCATAAGTAGATACCTCAACTTGTATAAAGTTGAACATGTAAACACAAATACGGACGTGACACATAAATTTTGGAGGTGTCTAGATGGTCATTTTATAAGTTGGAGTGTTCAACTAACAAAGTGGAAACAAGTACTTAAGGTGCTTACTTGTGCACACTCAGAGTTGGCGGGCATACTTGCCAGTTGAGGCCAAGTTTGAGGGATTGTTTTGTAGTATGCCATTTCTTTTTAATTCCTAATTTGATGACCAATTTAAAACCTATTGATAAATCCCTAACTTTAGGTCTTTTTTAAATTTTTAAATTGATTCAATTGTGAAATAACACGACATGTGTATCTAGGGAATAGTTTCTTCAAAGCGAATTCTCCCTAGATACATCTATTCAATTTAATTCTGAATTTTTTTTGAATATATGATATATTAATATATTAATTGTGCTAAAGATTTTCAATCTATTTTCACTAAGTAAGTCCAATAGATTTAAAACTTATTTTTTGCTAAATCAATTACGAAATATTTTTCTAAAATGCCCAGTATCTGTTTTACATCTTCGCTACGAAAATGTTCAATTTTCGTAAGATCTTCTTGGCTGTTATCAAAAGGTCCAACAATGAAACAAAACCGCATGTTTCTTTTTTTTTTTTGGACAAAAATGTTTCTTTTTTTTCTTCGCCCTTTGCATTCGAAGAACGGATTAAAAAAATGATTCAACCTCAGACCCATTTAAATGTAGCGGATAACAGCGGGGCTCGAGAATTGATGTGTATTCGAATCATAGGAGCTAGCAATCGTCGATATGCTCATATTGGTGACGTTATTGTTGCTGTGATCAAAGAAGTCGTACCAAATAAGCGCCTAGAAAGATCAGAAGTAGTCAGATCTGTAATTGTGCGGACCTGTAAAGAACTCAAATGTGACAAGGGGATGATAATACGATGTGATGACAATGTTGCAGTTGTTATTGATCAAGAAGGAAATTCAAAAGGGACTCGAATTTTTGGTGCAATCGCCCGGGAATTGAGAGAATTAAATTTTACTAAAATAGTTTGATTAGCTCCCGAGGTAACCATTATTGGTATCAAACCAATAACGATTCATACAAGCTAAATCTTCTAATCGATAATTAGGCCAAAGAAAGAACTTCAATTTAATTAATTTATTTTTCTCTTTATAAAGAGGTTTCCTTTCATCCAAAAATTGAATCCAGTTTTTTACATTGTTTTCGTTGCAAAATACTGAATTTTATCGAAAACAGAATTTCCAAAAAATTGGTTGAAAGATGGCATTCAGATCAAAATATTATTTCCTTTGCTTTATATTATTTCAAAGAGTAGGTTTATTGAAAATGATGAATGTTGATCCCGTTAGCTAACTCAATAAAGAAAGAAATCCTTCTCTATAAAAATCCTTAAATATTTTATTCTTATTTCTAAAGATTTCTTCGAGAATATCTTATGATATCTATAGTTATTTATGTGACCTGATATTAAAAATTAGAAAGTAACGCATAAATATTATTATCAAGATTCTTTAAGGATTTATCAAGTAAAACCTATTTAAAAATTAAATCTTTTTTTTTCTCGTTAGAATTTAGAAATGAAGAGGTGGTCCCTATACCTCAAGGAAAAATTGATAACTTTAGTGTAAAATATACAATGGCTGATATTGAGTTAATATTTTACAAAAACAACAGCTTATAAACTTATTAAAAAGACATCCGCACTTGTCATTTATCAAAATAAATTGAAAGGAGAGAAAAATATTAATAAATTCATTCTGAATTCATAATATTGTCTTCTCCTATCTTATTATTGATTCAAGTTCGTAATTTTACCAATTCGACTCTAATATTATAACATAGTAAATTTTTTTTCTATTGTCTAAATATTTTTAGCGCCAATCCTCTCCCTTATAAAAATAAATTTATGTACCCTACAAGGTCTTTTGGTTCACAAAAAATTATACTGGGATTCTAATCCGAAAATTATAATGCAAAGATTAAATAAGAAACAAATATTTATTAGATATACTTTAGATTTATAAATATTTGGTTCATTGGTTAAAAATAGAATATATGGAGAATATATAAAAATATATTTAATTTTTTCCATATAAAAAACTTGGATAAAATTTTATTTTTTAACTTTAATCTTGATTTTCTTAAAAGATTTTGGAATAAGCGCTTTGGGGAAGGATATTTTGGTCATTTAATTATTTTATCTTGGACTAGCTAATTTCTAAATTATTATCCCACATGAATGTAGAATAAAAATAATGTAGCTAACTAATATTGTAGTATAACTATTCTTGCAATTTCTTATACCGAAAAAATTCAACATGAAATTGATTAATCTTTCATTATTCCTTAAATTCTTCTCCTTCAATTTTGCCTATTGTAAAATTTATTTTTAACTTTTTAATTTTTAAATATTTTTTTGTTAATTATTGAGTGTACTTTTTAAAATATTGCACGTAAAATTGATGAAGAGAAAATACTTAATTATTTGTTCTAATAATTGAGTGTAATTTTTAAATATTATATAAAAAAACGATGAAGAGAATATATTATTTGAATATGAAGGGAGTTCAAATATTATACAAAAGTGTATTATCTTTTATCTATTTTTATTTATACTACTATTAAATGCTAGAAAAAAAACTATAAATTAAAACTTAAAATATTTGTACTTGACTTTAAAGAGTCGGAACTAAAAGTTTGATCCAATCCAATTTTAATGATGCTACGTAATCGGATTATTTTACTTTGTTGGAGAACCTTCTATATGTTTCCCTTTTCTTATAGTATTCTTATTAAATCCTAAATTTTATGACTTTATATATAATTCAAATAAGGAATGATTTTGTAAATAAAATTTTAGTAATTTTAAAGTCCTAAATATTAGGAAAATAACTTAAATTACAAGTTAGTCCAATGTAAAATATCTTTTTAAAGGGTAAAAAAGGCGAACAACATTTCGCTAAGGGCTTTCGTGCTTTTAATATATATATATATATATATATATATATATATATATATATATTATTGTTCTCGAAGCATTTGACTATGACATGTCGATCTAAACCTTAGTTATTTCTAGTGACAAATAAAATGGTGTTGGGATTAACCTATAAGATCTGCCAAACCTATCGAGTGCGGGGTTTAAGCAAGAAGAATTTATCGATATGTTTTGACAACCTCAATTCTGTCAAATAAAAATTTAAAACTTCTCCTCTTCTTTTTTTGATTTATTTGTCTTTCCCGTCCTCTGACACTCTCTTATTATGTTGTTTTTTTAAATACATAATGATGCATGAAACACTAAAATTTAATTTAACATTTGAAATATGTCCACTTAGATGTTTTCTAGCTACATAAGTTCAACCATGCATGATGTAGAATGATTACAGTGCGCGGGGAATCATCATTTTACTTACCGTTGCAACTATGCAAGACCTTATTAATTTTTTTTTTAAAAAAAAAGGTAACTTCAAATTCAAGCCAGCCATGACCTTAAAAAAATGAATAATAACAATATATGATATACTAAAAGTGATAATAATAATAATTAGGATCAACCAAACACATTAATTAATCTATTATTATTCATTGAGAAATAGTTTCAGAATATCTGTGACATTTATACATTGAAAATTTTCAGTATTATGTTAACTTGTGTATACAATGATCGTTAGATACTAAGGAAACAATTCTAGATATCCCCGGTTGTGTCTAATTTTGGCACAATTGTAATCGGCAATGCATTTTTTTAAATCTCGTGAATACAAACTCCATGCAAACATGGCAGAAATCTCAACCCATGCGGCCCACTATCCAAAAAAGGAATTTAATTCTATAAATTAATATAATGTAATTACATATAAATATTTAACCACTGTTAGTGTAAAAATTATCAGAATGTATAGCTGAAATTCATTTAAAAAAAAAATCAAAATTTGAACAACTAATCACATGGAAAGAGACATTGAAAGAAAAGGATAAAAAGGAGAAGATGCCCTTTTTGACCATATTTTGCGCTATGCATATATAAAGTTGGCGTAATGAAAATATGCTTACTCCACTATTTTAACTTTCCAAATTGGAAAACAAAAAAAGAAAGTGCCACTATCCATTTTCAATTATGGGGGTGTAATTATTACAATCTTATTTAATTTTAAGACACTTAGCTCCCACTCAACAAAATTCAACTTTGGGAGGATAAAAAAAATTGTTTTTCTAAAAGAACCAAAAGCATATAGTATAATAATATCAGTTAAGAGTATAAAACTTGCGCAATTTCAATTTTCTTTTCTTGATCAATGTAATTAAAAAGAATTCTCAATAGACCAATATGGGTAGGAAATAGGAATACATTCCATTGGTTGTGTCCGGGTCATAAGGATCCATTAATAATTGGACTCACACTTGAGTGTCACTCTTTCTTACTTGCAGCCTTCATCATTCATGGTGTGACACAGTGCTCTTGGGCTATTATTCTTCAGTCTCTGAACCAATTTGGTCATTCAGATCCAGGTTTCTACTATCTGTTCATTTCCCTCTTTGTTTGCTTCTTTTTCTGGGCTTCCCATTTTGAAGTTGGAGCCTACTCGCAGCTTTTTTGGTTATCATTTGAAGCTTTTTGTTTTCTCTATTTGTGCTCTTATGTGAATCCAGCTTTTTGTTTGCCATGAAAACAGGGAAGGTGTTTGTTAGAGCTGAATAGTTTTGTGCTTTATGTTCTCAAATGACCAATATTATGCATAACATTTCCAAAGAGAAAGAGAAAAAAGGGTTCTTTACTATGAATGTTTTTCATGTATATGGGATTTATTTATAGATATTCTTAAGCTCATAAGCTTCCAATACCCAGTTGCTTGTTTGCATTTTTCTTTAATATCTTTTGATTTTTCAAAACTCAGCCTATGTGAGCTTCCAAAGCATAGGAAAGAAGGAGGGTTTCTGTAGGATCTGGCCAGCCTAAGAATAGGGTGACAGAAAGCATAAAAGTAGTTTATTTAACTATAGAGGTGCACTTTATTGATTGATTAATATATTTTGATTTTCTTGCAAACTGCCAAAGGCTCAATATGAAAATTTGTCCTGTTGATTAGAATTTTTTGAATGTTATTCCTTCTAGTTGTAGATGTCATTTATTTTTCACTATTGTCTTTTCCTGTTCTTTATGCATCAGAAATTAGCTATGGTATTTGTTAATTACTGCTATCTATACAGGTTGAAAGAAGTTTTGCACAACTGGTGTAGTTATTTCCTTAGGGAAGAAGCAGTTGAAATATATTGGAGAATTCTCAAGAATGGAAGAAATACAGTCTCAATCAGATAATTATAGGTCTTCATCCTCTTCAGCAAGTAGTCCAGCTAGTAGGGTGCCATCAAGTAATTTCTTCTACTTGCGAAAACCCGGTGCATTCAGACAACCAATTTCTTTTGAAGATTCACCTGTTTGGGATGAGACAGATATAGAGGTCAAAGTCGACGAAGGAGGTGATTCTATACATGCTGCGACTACGCCACCCTCCCCTTCCCTGTCAAAAATCAATAGTGGTTCCTTACCCTCTCCTCGTTTACCGGAGGAGACAGTTGTTACAAGGAGGATTTCAGGGGCTTCTATTGCTTGGAAGGACTTGACTGTAACTATAAAGGGAAAAAGAAAATACTCTGATAAGGTGGTTAAGAGTTCACATGGTTGTACATTACCTGGAACAATGACTGTAATCATGGGTCCAGCCAAGTCAGGGAAATCAACACTCTTGCGAGCGCTTGCAGGTTTGTGGTATTCGGTTCAGTTTTAGTTTATAGAAGAGCATTTAGTTGTTTGTGTATGATTCTGAACTAGTTTTCTTTTTCTTTTTTAGGAAGGTTACCTGATTCAGCGAGAATGTATGGCGAGGTGTTTGTAAATGGAACAAAAATGCACATGCCTTATGGTTCCTATGTATGTTGTAAGCGTTTACAATCGCTTCTGGTCATGCTTGCGTACCAAATACGAAAAGATATACGTCCTAACTTTGGACTTTGACTTCCTGTTTTATAGTTTTTACATCACATTAGCTGCTGTTCACTCTGAACTGATTTTTGGAATATAAAATCATAATCACTATCATAGTAATGACCACTGGTTCAGTGACCTGTGGGTTCCTTTGGCATGAACATGTCCTTTCACATTTGAAGCTAAAATTCATGCAACTGCAATGACGTGGTATAATTTCATATAACTGGTTTTTGGGACATCCTTTTTCCCATTTTCTTATCCCATTCGAATAGCGGAAAAAATTCATGCAACTGCTTATTTCTTGGTTGAGTTAGGAATTGCAGGTATGCATTTAGGCCTTTGAACCCCTTCCTGGTCGCAACCTTTAGATTAAATCGTTCTTTCCACTCAATGAATTCTCCGTCTTGCCCAAGGGGCTATGAAATCCATATTTTGCATAGGTTTGAGCACACATACAATCTACATAATCTAACACATTGAAAGCAATAGCTCAAACGTTTAAGGTGGTTGGCTAATCATCAAGTTAATATTAAAATAAGAGAAAGTATGAATAGTTTATTTGGTTTGAATTACGGTTCAGAGGTGTTGGTACTTTTGGGCTCTTTGGAAGAAAACATCAATTGAATCAAGTAGGTTGCGAAGGGGGCAGTGGTTTTCTTTGTTGTCAGCTTCTGCCTTCTGACATGGAAAGTTTGCTCATTTGCAGGGATATGTTGACAGAGAAACTACTCTTATTGGATCATTAACAGTGCGTGAGTTCCTATACTATTCAGCATTGCTTCAGCTTCCTGGTTTCTTTTGTCAGAAAAGGAGTGTGGTGGAGGATGCTATAGATGCTATGTCACTGGGAGATTATGCTAATAACCTTATAGGTGGCCACTGTTACATGAAAGGTCTTCGAAGTGGTGAGAGAAGGCGTGTCAGCATTGCTCGGGAACTTGTCATGGGACCACATATTTTATTTATAGATGAACCCCTTTATCGTCTTGACAGGTTCTCTTCTTCTAGTTAAAAAATCACAGCAGTTTTTGTTGAACTTCATTGAGTTTACTCTGACATATTCAGTATCGATAACTGCATCAAGATCTACTTAGTGACTAGACTACTTTAAATTAGTAGCACAGTTTAACTGTCAAATTGTGTAATGTGTCCTGTAGCTGCTGTAGTAGCTAAACAGCCAAATATTTAGTATGTTCTAGTTTTTCTGTCCAATAAAGTGTATAATAATACTAATGCTCCATGTTTATTCGACGAAGTAATTAGGCATAAAGATTGATTTGCTTGTCTTGTAAAGCATGCATGTGGTGACAGAAAAAGACCACATCATTCATTGAACTATTGAGGTATGTCAATAAAGTTGGGATGTATCAAATCATGCTGAAAGTTTATGTGATTTGAAAGGTCAATTAGTAAAAAAGTTCAGTAAATATTTCAGCATTAATGGGTAAAACGTGTTAATAGAAAAAGGCTACAATCATTCTTTGGAAAGACCTGCAAATGAAGTTTAGGATTGCTAGCTGCACTTGTAGGTCTCTCTAGTTCTAGGAGTCAGTTACCAGAAGAGAATGTGCAGATGCTTTGATTGGCTTGGTTACTGAAGTTTTTTCTATCATACATGAAAGCAACCATTTAAGGTTGAGGGAGAGCATGTGATATCTGGGTACCGTACTCTCTAAATATTTCCTTATTAATTCTCTCTGTTTTTTACTTGCTATTCGTTGTGGTCGAGACTTGATGCTCTTGGCCCTCTTCTACTTATCAAAAATAATGATCTACTCCAATTTAGCTGATGTTTAGTACTCCTTGTTATGTTTAGCGTTTCTGCACTTCTGATGATGGTTACATTGAAGAAGCTTGCCAACTCCGGTTGCACTCTGATATTCACCATTTACCAAAGCAGTACTGAAGTATTTGGCCTTTTTGACCGAATTTGCCTCCTCTCAAATGGAAAGACATTATTCTTTGGTGAAACACTGGCTTGCTTACAGGTAGTTTTACCTTGGTATGCTTTGTTACAGTGTCCATCTTGGTTCGTGTAAAGGGTTTTTTTAGCAGCCATGATTGTATCAAACAAAAGCATTGAATAACGAATGAGTTTCTTTGTGCTGCAATGAGGGTTTGTTTGCTTTTTCCTTTAATAGGATAGACCAACTTGTGGGTGTGGGTTATCTGAAGAGAAAGAAGTCAATTGTTAGTCAGATGGTACCCTATTTAAGAGATAAAATGAGCCCATGCAGTTGGTTCAGCTGAAGTTCTTTATTTATTCTCATTTTGAATTAAAGCAGCCAAGAATGGTTTAGTAATGTCGAAATAAATATTTACTCTAGTTAGGATGGTTACTCTAAGGAACGTGCCTTTTAATAGAGCACAGCTTTGCAGGATAAGGTTGTGTCAGTTGGACATATTTGGAGTGCGAGCGTCTGCGTTTCGAAGTCCAATTTGTTGCTTAGAAGCTTATTGCCCAATAAATATCCCTATAGCTTCTTATATGGGTTCCTTACAAATTGGAAGAGATCACAAAATTTCAGTTTGTTGGTTTCTGACAAAGAGGAAATTGTCTAGAGAAATACTGGTGAGTGGTGACAAACGTTCCAAATGGACTAGTTGTTTCAGAATCCGTGGGTAGTTGTTGGAAGAAAGGAAAGGAGTTCCTCTAAAATCAGTCAAAGTTAACAGGGATTCAGACTGAATAAACTTACTTAAGAGGGCATAGAGGGAAGATTAGTTCACCAAGCGTGTGCACCATTATGAAATACTTTTAGAAATGCATAACTCTTAAGATGTTTATTCTCTGGTCATTATGTTTTGAATCAATACTCTGTTCTTAATGTTACTGATTGTTAGAGACTGACATATTTTAATTGGTGAAGCACTTCTCGAATGCTGGATTTCCTTGCCCAATAATGCAAAGTCCTTCTGATCACTTCTTGCGTGCTATAAACACAGAATTTGACAGGATTATTGCAATGTGCAAAAGCTGGCAGGTATTTGCTTATAAGCATTCAAAGTTCTGCGTCTTTGCTTTTGAAAACTCAATCATAATGGTTAAAGATACTGATTGATTTGTTGATTAGTAGTTAGGATGTTGAAACAATTCTAACTCGGTTCATTGCGCCACCTCTTTTCTCCATATTCATGCTATTGTAAGCTCTTTGAAAGAGGAACGGAAAATTTTCTTTTATTTTAAGATGCAAAATGAATCTTCAAAGATCTTCTCACCTGTTCTCTGGCCATCCTATCCCCTCCTGCTCCCCACCACAAAAGGGAAGATTTTCCTTTAAGTTTGTGATTTTATCATCTCAACAGGATGACCATGGAGACTTATCATCTGTGAGCATGGATACAGCCGTTGCTATACGTACCCTTGAAGAAACCTATAGATCATCGGCAGACGCTGCTGCTGTTGAGTCAATGATAATGAAGCTTACTGAGAAGGTATGTTTATAACAAAAAAAAGAGAGGTATGTTTGTAATAGTTAGACTTAGGAAGAAGGTATGTTTTTTTCACTTTTGTCACTATTGACATCGTGGATTGTCACTATTGACTTTGCTCAATCTTTTTCTAAGAAATTTTCAAGGTGTAAAGTAGAGATCTAAGCGATGCACTCTTTAATGTGGCCACTGGATACTAGGAAATATTCCCATTCTTGATATGCACCAACTACATACATAAGTTATTAAGCCTGTGTGCTCTGGGCAGTAACATAATTCGAGCATCCTGTTGAAGGATGCTGTTGTCTGCTTTGGTTTGTTTTGACAAACTACATTGGCCCAATTACCATTAATTTCTTGTGTGAGTTGAGGTTTTGGTTTCATTAGGCCTAGAATGGAGCAGAAGGCCTAGAATTTAGCCTCCGTGTATTTGAGATATTGATTTCTAATCTTTAAAAAGAATAATTTGTATATTAAGAAACTGCACAGAAAGTCTTTATTAAAAAAAACCTACATAAAAAGTACTATAAGTCAAAATCTTTTACAAATTAATTGTTGTTAAAGAAATATTTCATAAATCATTGTCAAGTAGAAAAAAAGTGGCTTAGAAAGCCCTGGAGTGTTCAATCTAAAAGTTTTACTGGTCAAACAAACCATACTTACTGCCTGAGCTTCAATATAGTCTCTGATCTCTTGCATTCCGTCCTACAGGAAGGTCCATATCTCAAAAGCAAGGGAATGGCAGGAAATGCAACACGAGTTGCAGTTTTGACTTGGAGATCCTTATTGGTTATGTCAAGGGAGTGGAGATACTATTGGCTAAGGTTGATTCTTTATATGCTTCTTGCCGTTTGTATTGGCACTGTGTTTTCTGGATTGGGGCATTCCTTGTCGTCTGTCATGGTAAGCTAATAACTAAAGAATCAGACGTGTCTTTTTCCTTTTGCACATGTCTAATTCAGTTGTCCATCCGTATGATGTTTGTGCACCACATTCTCCAGGTTTTGCTGTTTACACAGCCCATGAAGTATATCTTTTGCCGCTTTTTTGGTTGAAACTGACCATTTTTAACTAACTCAGAAACTGCATGTATTTCTTCATTTATGGCCGGACAGCATGAGGAAAACCCTTTCACTTTTATTTTTTCTGTAATCACATAGGAGTGACTTGATATTGCTGTTTTATATTTTTCTGATGGAAACTATTTGCCATTGCTTGACCTTGTTTTTAGTTTGCAAACTATGATGTTTTTCTTGCCATGCAGACAAGAGTAGCAGCAATATTTGTATTTGTTTCGTTCACCTCTCTGCTAGGCGTTGCCAGTGTACCTGCACACTTGAAAGAGATCAAGGTGATGTCAGTAACTTATTCGTGTTCTTCTGGGTAATGCCCAAGCATGCTTCTATGAACTTATTAAATGAGAATGCCATGTTCTACATGAACTCAGTACATGTGTGTATTTTAGAATCAAGGGTTGTTTGGTAGGCTGAGCATGGACTATACATACACCTTCATATGGTCATTTGGTATGTTCAGAGACAGAAATGTGATCCTCATTCCAGTCTCTTCTTCAATCTCATGAACTAAACATGGGATTTAAGTTGAAGAGCCCTGTACTAAAGTTTCCCTTTGTAGTGTCATAATCTCCATATTCCACTCTTACTCTAATCTATCTGTTATCCAAATCACTGTTGTTCATTCAAACTTGTTCAAATTAGTGGGGAGAAATGTAGACAAGTCTGGAGTCGAAGCAACTAAAATTCTCAGAACTAGGCTTCTCCAATAGTTGAAATAGCTCGACTTATCACTAGGACTGTCACATTTCTGGCCTGGTTTATTGAATCATACTCCTGTTTCAAACTCATCAGTCCTGACAAGCAAGCCTTTGAACTTGATTTCACAAAGCAGCTGGGAACCTTTAGTATGTTTGATGAGGTGCAATATTGATATTAACATTGCATTTATATGTTGATTGTGCTACGTAAATAATTAGCAGTAATAATCGAATACATGTACTAAAGATGCATAGCTTAAGTGGAAAATCTGATATCGCAATGACATATAGGTCTTGAATTTTGTTCCACTGCAAAATAGAGCATTTAGATAGTGAGTGTCCTCTTCATACCAAGTTAAACATTTCAATTTGTCATTGTTTCCGATTAACTCTTCCTTGCTTTTTAGAAAGTTCGGTTTTGTTATTTGCCCTGATAATGGGCTGTTGTTAGTATCCTCGTCCAGTTAAAAGAAAAACCCTAATCAAACATCTTGATGACTTGCAGATATACACCTGTGAAGAATCAAACCAGCATTCCGGGGCATTTGTTTTCCTACTTGGGCAGCTTTTTGCCAGCATCCCTTTCTTGTTTCTTATCTCCATCTCGTCAAGTCTGGTCTTCTATTTTCTTATTGGGCTGCGGAATGAGTTCAGCTTGCTGATGTACTTTGTGCTGAATTTCTTTGCGTGTCTATTGGTAAATGAGGGGTTGCTACTGCTTGTTGCTTCCATTTGGCAAAATATCTTCTGGACCATCTTAAGTTTTGTGTCCATACATGTAAGTTCTGCCTTAAATCATTGATGAAGTTGACAATAGGTTCGTTGTGTTTCCTTTTGGTGTAATATTGTCATATTCTATTGATTAGAAAATAGGCGGTGATGTTGGTGGCTGTGTTCTTCTACTTTGTCATTGGGTCAATTTGCTGAAAAGGGGAATCGAGGAAGTTAGGCATCTGAAATGTTTGCAATGCTAGTATTAGACAGGATTCTTTTTGTCGGAATGCTATTTAATACCATTTCCTGTTGAGTTGAGACCTAACTTTTTCATTAAACGGCTATCATCTCTTGTGTTTCAGGTGATAATGATGCTTTCCGCTGGTTTTTTTAGAATCAGAAGTGCTTTGCCTGGACCAGTATGGATGTACCCCATGTCTTATATTGCATTTTATACTTACTCTATCCAGGCAAGTTTGAGAATTTGCTTGAATTCATTAAGTGTATATTCTTGATCACTAATTATCTCTCTGAGTAAGGTTAAAAGTTTTCTTTGTACCAGGGACTGTTGGAGAACGAGTACGTCGGAACTTCTTTTGCTGTTGGGCAGGTGAGAAACATATCTGGTTATGAGGCTCTGGAAAATATCTATGAGATATCTGATGACAAGAACGCTAAGTGGAAAAATTTACTGGTGTTGTTTCTTATGGCTGTTGCATACAAAGTTGTTGTTTTTATTCTGCTCAAGTTTTGTATCTGGAAAAACCTCTCTGTCCGCAAACTTTTCCTGTGTAACCAAAATTCATTGAATCGCTGATAGATACTATACTACAGACAACTTTTTGTTTCAGTTTGTTGGGTATCATTGCTTATAGAATTAGCCTCTATTTATAAGCACCTGAAGTCCATATCCTCTTATCCATTCAACCAATGAGTACTGCATGTAAAGATTGGAGCTAATATCGGAATTTGAATTCTCTTATGCATAATTTAAGAGTGAAGGAACATTAGAGCTAATTTGTCTTCTGTAGCATAAAGAATTATTCTCCCTGGTTCAGTTTATACTTTATACCCAGTAATTAGCAATAGGAGGAGAATATTTTTCGCTAAGAAGAGAAAAATATGACTTCTTCCACTTGTGGGCGAATTTTTTTTCTTCTATAAACACTTCAATTTTGATTCCGTATCACTTGTTTCAATTAACACTTGAATATTGCTACTAACTTTAGCTCAAAAATCATGGAAGTTCCTTTTCCGCACGTATCATACACCTTGTACCTTGTATGATTATCATCTGTCATTTACCTTTATACTTAAACTGAATAGCAAAAGTAATTGAGAAAAAGATTTTCTAAAGTATTTTAATTTTTAATAACATTTTCAAAGGAAAACGCGGAATAGTTTAATATAGTGACCTCATTCGAAAAGCGTTTAGACTAATCAACGGGAAAAATAAAGAATTTGGATTCCATAAAGACCTCATTCAACTTGTTCTGAAAAATCATTTACACACCTAAACTTTGCGGGTGTCCTAACACCCCACTATTGTTAAAACAATTGTATTTATTTACTCCCTCCTAAGCCCTGGCCAACCGCGCGTCTTAGACAACCGAATTGAGCGCGTCCTTGCTCTCTTTTAATCGTTGAAAAAACCCAAAAAAAAAGAAAAAAATAAATTTTTAACGTTATTATAACCCCCAACCAACGGTAAAATCCCTTCTTCCCCAATATTTTACCAAACCCAATTGAAGAACCCTAATTTCTTCTTCTTCTTCTTCTTCTAATTTCTGCCGAAATTCCATCAAATTGCCCTTTGAAGTTTTAATCTTTGAAGGCAAAGGTTAAGCTTTCTCCTTCTTAAGAACCCTAATTTCTTTCTTTTATTATTGTTATGTCTTCTCCTAAAATCCAATTATCTGATCTTTGAAAGCAAATGCAAAATATCTGACTTTGATATTGTCTGTTTGTGTTGTAGTTGTTGCAATGCCTTCAAAAGGCTTAGTTTGACAAGGCTTTGCACGGAAGAGGAAGAAAATGAGTCAAGTGGAGAAATTCGATGCAACCATGGCTATGTGCTGCCTTTGTTAACAGCTTGGACCCCTCGGAACCCAGGAAGAAGATATTGGGTTTGTCCATACTATGGGGTAAATGATAGTGAAAATTCTTTCAATAATTGAGTTGTGAAAATTATCATTGATTAGTTTTCTTTTGTTATTCATCTTAGGGTCCACGATCTTGTGATTTTTGAGTTTGGAAGGATTCCGAAATTGATCCTAGGTCCAAATTTGTTATTCCAAAATTGCTTGACAAAATGGGTGAACTTGAGAATGCATTAGAAGGCTTTAAAAATCTTGCCAAGCCGAGGGCAACTTTAAAGGTTGAAAACACCATAGAAGGGGACAAGATGAAGAAGATTGAGGCTCAATTGGTGAAATTGCAAGTTGATATGGAGAAGATGAAAGAGAAGGAAAAGAAGTGGAAGAGTAAATTGGCTAAGTCCAAGGCTAGGGAAAATGTACTTTGGTTCATTATATTGGGGATGTGTATTATACTTGTTGCTTGTAGGTATCCAGGAATGTCATTGAAAGAAGATGCAATGAGGTTGCCATTTTGAATCTAGTTTTGTCATCTCAATATGTATGTAGTTTTTGCTTGTAGGTTTTATTTTGTATGTTTGCAATGGACCTTTCATTTGAATGTAAGCCTTTTGTAGTTTTGTCATCTCAATATTTTGTAGTTTTGTCATCTCAATATGTATGTAGTTGTTGCTTATCAAGTGTTGTTTCTAATAAAACGCTGTTTTTACATTGTGAAGTACTGTAGGTGTGTTCTGTTTGTTTCGTTGTATGCCCAGAACTTGGCAATCAACAATAGACACACAAAAGACTTAATATGACAGCTGCATAAACTCTATTGAAACACATATTTGGTCTCATTGACCTAAAAGAAACAGACATAATAAACAGTCACAGAATGAGATAACAAAACATCTGTTTGTTGTCATTGTAGCAGCAGTAAAACAGACACCATAAGATAACAAAATGCGAAATGCAGTCTATAGCTACCTAAAAATCCTTATCATAATACAGAATTGCAGTCTATAGCTGCTTAAAATTTTAGAATAATGCAGTCTATTGCATTACAGTCATCAACAAAATAATATCTTGATCAATTGGGTTGTTTTGCAGTGGTGCTTTCCTGGCTCAACTTAGCAGCCCTAGACCTTGTTTGAATGAGTTTCTTGCCTCTCAATTGTTGAAGCTGCCTTGATGTCATAGCTTCTTTACCTTTCCATTTAACACCTCGTGTTGGTTGATGGCCTAGATCTCCAGTTACTTTTGCTGAAGACCTCACATTCTTAAAGTTTGTAGATGACATTCCAGGCTGCCAAAATCCAACAGAAGATCAGACAATGAATTCACCTAAATATGAGAGGTTGTGTTAGAGCTTACATTTTGAATTTTGAAGCCACTTTGAGTATGTAAAACTCCCATCCCAACCATCTGTGGCCTGTTATATTGTGTTCTTACATCAGTGCTAGTACCAACATCCTACATCAACCAATCAAAAGTAAGAATCTGGTAATTATTTAAAAGAGAGAAAGAAGACATTAAAGGGAGGAACTTCACCTTTTCTTTAGAACCTTTTGGCCTACCCCTTCCTCTTCCGGTACTTTGCTTTGGTGGCTTTGAACTACCAACACTTGCAGGCACAAAACTTGCTGAAGTAGCAACAGTATTACTTCCAGCAGCTTTATGACACCCCCTCTTGTTATGACCCTTGTTATGACAATTGCTAAATGTCTTTTCCACTTCACTTTTGGACAATTTTCCTGTCTTATTTTCACCTGACTCTTTTCTTTTAACCTTCTTTGACCTTCCTGGCATCTTCTTGACATGAGGTGGTATAACAGTTGGGTTTTGTGACTCTGGCCACATATTCATACCCAAGACAGGCTGAAGAAAGTAACTGTATGTTTTCATGTAAGTGGCATTACTGTACCGGTGAGAAATATAGTTCAAAGGCTCCAGATTTTTATAATGCAGGGCAGCAACTATATGAGCACATGGTATGCCTTTTAACATCCAAGCTCTACAGGTGCATGTTTGCCTGTTGATGTCCACCAGATGCTTCATTTCACTTGCACCTGATCCTTGCTTCACTTCAAATCCAAACTCACCATTCCAGAAAATGTTACATTTCATTGACCTTTCTGTGTTCTCTTCCAAGACTTTCATGGCCATTGGTGAAAAATCAGTAATCCAAGTGTTTCCAAACTGCCTGAGCTGACCTATTCTGTTCATCATCTTCACCCTTATTTCTTCAAGCATTGTCACTATAGTCTTCTGCCTTGCTGCCAAAATCCAAGCATTGAAACATTCTGCCATATTATTGTCAACACTATCACACTTGCAGAATGTGTTGAAATACACCTTGCTCCATCTTTCAATGTTGTAGTATAATAGTTCATCAACTATCTTATTCCCCAATTTCTTTATTTCATCCAGATTTTTCTTCAACTCCCACTCATAGGTAGACCTTGCACACCTCCAGAAGCAGTTCCTTCTCCTATGTCCCTCCATTTCTTAGACCAGTTAGCTAGGATGTGCCTTGCACACATCCTATGCTCAGAATTTGGAAGTAGATCTGGTATAGCATTCTCAAGCCCCTGCAAAGTGAACAATGGTAGTTAGTTTTAAGTGAAATAGCAGTAGGAAAATAATAATAAACTACAAGTGCTTAACTTTTGCATGTCTTTTATAATGGTCAGATTCATCTCCAAGCTGAAGATCACCCTTTAAAAGGTTGACAAACCACCTCCAAGTGTGCATATTTTCAATCTCAACAACAACCCAAGCAAGTGGAAGCATCTGACTATATCCATCTTTGCAAACTGCTACAAGTAGTTGGCCTCTACATACCCCTTTTAAAAAACATCCATCCAACCAAATGCATGGCCTACAACTAGCTAAGTATGACTTCTTCATTGCATCAAAACAAATGTAGAACCCAACAAACATTTTCTTCCCACCTTCTAAAGTTTCTTCACTAAGCTTCACTACACATGCTCCCTGGATTAGATCTAAGAAACTCATCCCTATAATCTAATATTCTGCCATACTCCAATTTATGATCACCCATTATCTCATTCAACACAATATTTTTTGCCCTCTTACAAACTGTCCTCCCAACATATAATCCCAATTTCTTTCTAATCAACTCCTGAAACTTGAATATTCTAATGTTAGGTTGTTCTTTTATCCTCTCATTGAACCTTTTGGCCAAGAACTTTAAATTACATAGTTTGTTTCTGTTAGTAGGGTCACATTTGTGAAATGGATTGTAGTTCTTGACTACAAAACTCATAGTCTTAGAATCATAACTAGCAACTAGAAGCCAAGGACAGGATGCCTTCTTGCACTTAACCCTCACCCTTGTAGGTTCATTTACATACTTTTCTATAGAAACCTTTTGTTGAACAACATATTTAGTTACAGCTTCTCTAAAATCTCTCATACTTGCAAATGCAAGTCCAGTTTCCCAAACTATTTTCTTGCAAGTCTTGTCAAAGATTACTCTTCTTTTAGTCTTTCTTCTTCTAGCTTTAACTTTCTGTTGAACCTCCCCTTCACCTTCATCATCAACTTCATCTGGACCTGTCTCAAAACTAGCAGCTTCATCTGAGTGGTAATAAGGCTCATCACCACCTATCTTACCTTCTAAACTCTTCTTCTTCCTAGATTCATATTCATCATACCCCACATTTGGCCCTCTCTTACCTAGTTTAACATGTTCTTGTTCAGGAGCACTTTCTTTCCTCTTCCTCCTCTCTACAGTCCTTCTTTCTGCCCTAAATGCCCTGTAATCCTCATGTGTATACTGCCATATCAGCTTCTCCTTCTTCAAACAACTCCTCATGCTCTAAATCTGAGCTATTATCAGTGCTGCTACTAGATTCAGATGAGGAGTTTGAACTATCATCAGTAGTAACAGCTGTAGGCACACTGTTATTGGCACTATTTTCAGCAATATTGGATGCCTTTTCAGAAGTTCCCAAACCCTCACATTCTCCCAAATCTTGACCAGATTCCTCCTCAAAAGTAACATTACTATCACCCCCCACTTGGCTGACATATTTTAATAGAGGGGGGACCGCTACAGCATCATCAACCATGTGATCTACATATACCTCCAAAATATCCCCACTTTTTAACTCTTTACAAATACCCATAAGGTCCCTATCAACCTTAATTACTACCAAACCAGGACAATTAGGTGGTCTAACATAAATAACAGCAGAAGAACTATTGTACCCAAACTCTTTCACATAACCTAAAAACTCAAAATATGAGAACATATCAACATCGACATCAACACAATCAGTAATCATTCTACCAACATAATCCTCCGCTGAAAAGGAATGTAACTTATCCATGGAGATTTTTTCACCATGGAAAAACCTTAGTGTAACAAGTACAAAAGACATTGAAATACCTGAATATAGTAGAAAATAAACTAATTAAGGATTAATAGTTACTATTAGACCCCGACATAAGAAGTCACAATACATGCAACAAGAAAAAACTGAAATTTGGTTATTATTACACCTTAAAAATTGTATTTCTGTTACTCGATTTTACATTGAAAACGTTACAGTAAGAAATTTGAAGCAAGTTCAAAACCCTAGTTACGGATGATATTAAACAAACTAAAACAGAGATAAAATTTAGGGTTGATGATAGAAAAGGCTAGGGTTGATGTATTTACCTCCAAACTAAAACAGAGATAACGTTTGAACTTGATTCTTCAAAGACCTTCAACTTCGAACGGGTCTTCCATCAACTCGTCAAATGAAACAATTGAGAACAAACGGAACCTTAAGGAACAACGAAATCGAAGGATTTTACAACAGGTCCCTTCGATTTTGGTCAGGCAAATCGATTTTGGTGAGGCAAATCGAATCTTTGAAGGTGGGCATTAGGGTTCTTCAATTTGGGAATTTTTTACTAAAGGGGTTAACGGGGTGAATGAGAATCTTTGAAGGCTGTTACGTTTATTTACCGAACAATTTAATTACGTGGCTTCATAATAAAAGCGCGTGTTTCCCACTCAAGTTATTATAATTGGGCTAGGGCTTAGGAGGGAATAAATAAATACAATTGTTTTAACAATAGTGGGGTGTTAGGACACCTGTAAAGTTTAGGTATGTAAATAATTTTCCAGGACAAGTTGAATGTGGTCTTTATGCATTTTCTCTTCGATAAATACTCTTTTCTTAAAGTATGAGATGCTGGTAAAAGAAGCCTCTAATTGCTGCTTTACTTACCATAAAGGAAGGTAAAAAAGAAAAACAAAACTAAAGAGAAAAGGAACAAAAGAATATACGTAGATGGAAAGGATAAATGGAGGCTTTTATGGTGCTTGCATTTTAGATGGAATTATCTGTAGCACTTGAAAATGTGACAACAAAATTTGGTTATATTTGAATCATCTAAGAGTTCCTTCTCAGTTTGGGTCACATATAAATATAAGAATGAAAGATTTGCTTGTCGGTTAATAAGCCAATGGTGCTATTTTGGCTGAACCTGCGCATCAACTTGAACAAAATTGCCATACTTATTATTGTATTGTAAAAATTGAACTGCCAAAAAAGACTATTATTCTTGGAAGGGAAAGATAACATTTACGCAGTCCTAAAGTTCATCTATATTATATTAAGAGCACGAAGACTCTTAGCAAAATATCGTTTGCCCTTTTACCCTTCATTGATTATTTTCCTAATATTTTAGGCTTTTCAAATTAATTTAATTTTGGCTATTAAATCTTTCCTTATTTGAATTAGGTAAAAGCTCCTATTACTTAGAAATAACATGGATTAAGATTTTACTTGTATATAAATATAGACTCTTTCTTTATTTAAATTACTTTTTTTGTAAAAAAATTTATTTAAGTTTTTCGATATCTTCCAAGACAATAGTAATTAAATGACTCTAGAAGTCGTTATTCATGTCTTGAGAAAATGATTTTTTAATGGTACACAAAAATGTGTGTGCCTATCAAAGAAATAAAAGAATACTATAATAATTATTCTATTTGCTTAAACAACGTAGTAGGTGGCTTTAGTTAAGCATTTCAAAAGTGTCGTGGATTTCTGAAAATAATTACAATTCCGCTATTTTGGCTATATCTTTTTAATTAAACAAGGAAATAATAAAACTCTAGCCAATTTTTTTATCGATTTGACCAAAAAATAAAAATACTCAATTAAGATATATAGTTATTTGCATCTAAAAAAACAAATAATACACAGTTGGTACTTTATTATTTTAGCTAAATCTATTTTTATTTAGCTAGGTAGTTCCAACTATGTTTATTTATAAATTTGACCCAAAAAAATGAAATATACAATTTGATCAAATAGCCATTATATTTAAAAAAGAAATTAAAAATACAAAACTGGATAAACTATATGTTTTTATTAAGGTGAAGCAAGAAGAAATACATAATTATATTGTAAAAAATAAATATTTATATTAACGATAGAAAAGTATTACATTTGAAAGTTGATTTTTTTAATTTTTTTCCCCACTTTCACGAGCCTAAAAGAGTGTATGTATCCACGCTCTTTACCACGTTAACGTCCAGGAGTAACAAAAGTCAAATAGCCAACTTCGAAGGTAACTAAGTGTCACGACCCAAACTACCATGTCGTGATGACGCCTATCGTGGTACTAGGCAAGCTGACTCTTTACCAAAAGCAACACGATATATTTCATTTTAAAGATAGATTCAAGCTATTTACTAATAAAACTTCATATAGAAATTCTAAATAACGAAAGCGCGGAAAGAAAAGCCCGACATCGGGGTGTCACTAGTCATGAGCATCTACAAAAAATCTATCCGAAAATACTGAGACTAACATAGTCTGGAAATGTAACTACAAAACAAACTATAGGAAGATAGGAGGGAGAAGAGCAGGGTTGCGATCGCCAGCAACTACCTTGCTAACTCCGAGAAGATCTACAACTGGAATAGTCAACATCCACTACCGGGTCTAATACGCATGGTGATAACTAGGGATTATGATGTATTTTACACTCCTTCTTGCTTGAGTTTTGATTAGAAATGTGTACAAAATAGTCCAAAAGGCTTACGTGTTGTACTTGATTGCAGGGTTTGATCAACAAGGTGACAATTCGTCAAAACCAGCTCAAAAAGGAGTGAAACATGCACAAGTACCAAGAACAAGTCCAAGCTCAGCAAAACAGGACCAATGCGGCCGCACTCCATTCTGTGCGGTCCGCAAAGGAGAGGTTCAAAGATTACTCATCCAAGGCAGAAAAGCAATGCGGCCGCACTCCATTCTGTGCGGTCCGCAAAGGAGAGATTCAGAGAATGCTCAATTTCAGGCAGCCAAGTGATGCGGCCGCACTCGATTCTGTGTGGTCCGCAAAGCTAAACTTCAGAGAGCTGTCAAGTTGGAGGATTAATGACAATGCGGTCTGCGTTCCATTTTGTGCGGACCGCAACAGAAGCCACCGCGGCCGCGGTGCATTTTGTGCGGTCCGCGGTGGCCATGTTCAGAGAGCAGGATTTTTTAGCTAAGAGCCTTAGTGCGGGCGCATTCGATTTTGTGCGGTCTGCACTAGCCCCGCAGGGGTATTTTTGTCCAGCATTTTCGGCCTAGTATAAATAGTTTCTTTTTCTATTTTTTAGATCATCAGTTAGATTCTACAGCTGAGCTGCGCTCGTGAATAGTGTTTTCTTACTATTTGGAGTAATTTTACAAGAGTTTTACCATTGAATCTTCACGTTTTAATTAGCAATTTAATATTATGGGTTTATCTTCATCTATTTCTTTATTTTCCTCTATTATCATGAGTAGCTAAACCCATCAGCTAGGGTTGTGGCTCAATCCTAGTGTGGATTATTGATGGGTCTTGTGTTTTAAGGTTTGACTGTCTATGGGTGTTTGATATTTGGACTAATTTATGGTTTTATTGTTGAATTAGTGATTGCAAGCACTAGTTTATGCTTAGTTGATTTTGGCTCTTTTTGAGAAAGAGAGCCTAAGTCTCTAAAATTAGTCCAACAAGGAATTGGGGCGTACTCAAGAGAATTGATAGCCCCAATTAAAGGGTTAAACCGAGAGATCGTAATACCCGACTTGAACCTCAATTGCTTGCACAAATGATCATATCCAATTGATCTTGAGAAAGTCAATTAGGGCAAAATCACTCGAATTACCTAGAGGTATAGAGTGAGTAGAATCGTGCAATGGTTATATTGTAATCCCCAAATATGACAGCCTAGCCTTAGTCATGAGAACCCGTCTATTATCCACCTAGGTGAAAGTCACTCCCCTAGTACCTTTTTAACTAGTTAGGCAATCTTCAATAGTCTCCTCTTAGCTTAACTTAGCTTAATTTAGCATCTTAGGAGTATAAATTTAGAAATAATATCAAAACCAAAAATGTATAGAAGTGCAATTAGGAAAAATTATGCAACTCTAACGTAGATAGAAACTCAGTTCCAATCTCTAGCTCCCTGTGGAAATCAATCCCGACCTTCTCGGGTAAAAGCTGCTTTGACCTCTCTTGCTACTTTATAGTAGTACAGGGTTGGCTTCGATCACTTTTTGGCGCCGTTGCCGGGGAGCTAACGGTCTTGATTATCTATCTAAGTAGTTTTGTGAATTGTTCTTTTTTTCCTTCTGTGTTACTAATTTGTGTGTGTCACAACTACAGGTGCAAAATGGCAGCAAACAACAATGACCTCTTGGCAATGTGGTTGTGGGGGAGGAGGTAGATGATATTGGAGATGATAAGGTGCCTCTTGTACCTCAAGGACAACGTAGAGGCCGCCAGGCCAATGCAAATGAAAATATTCCAGACCCTCCTCCGCCACCTCCAAGAGTGGCCCCTCGAGTTCTTCCCCACCAAGGCTATGCTAGTGCAATTGTCCCGCCCCGGATCCGGGCGGGCAATTTTCAAATTACCAATGTGATGCTGACATTGTTGGAGCAGCGAGGGTATTTCACGGGTGCTCCCACTCAGAATGCTTACAAACATCTCAAGGGTTTCGTGGATACCTGTTGGGGGAGCAAGCAAACCAATGTGTCCGAGGATGCACTTCGATTGAAACTCTTCCCATTTTCACTTAGAGAGAAGGCATTGGATTGGCTTGAGCGACTTCCCAACCATTCCATCACTACTTGGGATGAGTTGGCGGATAAGTTCATTGCCAAATTTTTCTCACCGAGGCACATGGCAGCATTAAAGGACGAGATCTTAGCTTTCAAGCAGGAGCCTACCGAACCATTACACGAGATTTGGGAGAGATATAGAACCATGGTGAAGGAATGCCCCAACAATGATATAACAGAGGCAATGATACAACAAACCTTCTACCGGGGAATCAACACAACGAATCAATGCATAGTGAATTAACTGGTTGGGGGTAATTTCATGAAGCTGCCTTATGATGAAGCTTGTGCTATTCTAGATGGCTGACACATCCTCCGCGTGGCAAAGTAGAGCCAATGTGCCACAGGGTGACCCCACGGTCACTCACTTGCACAAAGAACTACATAATGGACAGGCTATAGCAGAACTTACAGCAACAATGAACCAGTTAGCAAAGGCACAGTTGCAACAAGTTCAAAATCCTCGCCAAGTAAATGCCATGGAGGGTGTCAACATGCTAGTGAACAATAGAAGACAAAGAGGTCAACAGAACCAAGGGAGTTCGGATCAATTTGACAATGATTGTGGTGGATTCCAAGATGATGGTTTATGATGGGCAGAATGAAGAGGTACAATATGTGAATAATTATCAAGGCCAAAGAGGCAATTCTTCTAACCAACAGCAACAATGGAGATCCCCGGGCAATTGGGGTAACCAACAACAAGGCAACAACAATTGGAATAATCAACAACAAGGGAACAACAATAATCAAAATCCAAATTGGGGCAATCAAAACAACAATCGGAGCAATCAGAGAAACTGGGGCAACAACAACAATTGGGGTGGAAACAACAACCAGGGTGGATGGAACAACAACTAGGGAAATCAGGGGCAAGGCTTTCAAAGGCCCCCATTGTATCAACAACCGAGCAATCCACCGCCTTTTCCATCCCAGGGTCCTAGTTCTTCCAACAGTGACATGGGGAGAATTGAAATGATGTTTGAACAGATGATGAAAAAGAATGCTGACTCCGATGCACAATTGGCTTCTCACAACACTTCAATTAGAAATTTGGAGGTTCAGCTAGGCCAAATCTCATAGTCTTTGAGTACTCGCCCAAAGGGGGCTCTACCGAGTGATACGGTAGTTAAACCAAAGGGTGGGAACAATCATGTTATGGCGGTAACTACAAGGAGTGGACGTGGCGGTGATGTGAATGCCTCCAAACAAAAGCAAATTTTGAGTGATGAAGTTGAGTTGCAAGAAGATGAAGTTCCTTTGGTGGTTGAAAATGTGATTGATAAAAAAGTAAATGAAGAAGTGAGGATTGATGTTCAAGATGCCGAGGTGGAAACACAGAATGACGTGAACCCGTCTAGGGAACACGTAATAGAAATACCGGAGCTGATGGTGCCAAAAGCCAAGGCACCCTTTCCTAGGCCACCTCTACCTTATCCTCAGAGGCTAGCAAAGCAGAAAAATGAGAATCAGTTCAAAAAGTTCATTGACATGATGAAGAGCTTATCCATTAATGTGCCTTTGGTGGAGGCTTTGGAGCAAATGCCTGGCTATGCTAAATTCATGAAAGATTTGGTGATGAAGAAAAGATCCATGGACTTTGAAACTATCAAGATGACCCACCAAGTTAGTGCTATAGTACATTCAATGGCCCCGAAATTGGAGGATCCCAGTGCTTTCACCATTCCTTGCACTATTGGAAGTGCAGACTTTGCTAAAGCTCTATGTGATTTGGGGGCGAGTATCAACTTGATGCCCTACTCAGTTTTCAAGACTTTGGGGATTGGACAGCCGAGGCCAACTTCCATGAGGTTGCAATGGCAGATAGATCGATGAAGAGGCCTTTGGGTATTATAGATGATGTGCTTGTCCGGGTGGACAAATTTATCTTGCCAGCTGATTTTGTGATCTTGGATTGTGAGGTAGATTATGAAGTTTCGATCATATTGGGGAGACCTTTCCTTGCTACGGGGAAGGCCTTAGTTAATGTGGAAGCAGGGAAACTCACTTTCCGGGTGGGTGATGAGAAAATGGTCTTTCATGTGTGCAAGTCAATGAAGCAGCCCAATCGTACAGAAGCGTGCTCATTTGTGGATCTTGTCATGGCTGTGATTATTGATGATACTAGTGCAATGATCAATGTGGAGGACGCTCTGGAAGCCGTATTGTTGAATCTTGATGTCAATGATGATGAGGGCCGAGTGGAGTGCGTGAATGCCTTACATGGAATGGGCTCTTATTCTTATGAGCCTAGGAAACTCTCTTTGGATCTTGAAAATAGAAAGACTCCTCCAACAAATCCTTCGATTGAGGAGCCTCCGGTGTTGGAGTTGAAGCCATTGCCTCCACACCTCATGTATGAATTCTTAGGCCCTAGTTCAACTTTGCCGGTTATTCTTTCCTCTTGTCTTACTAACATACAGGTTGATGCCACATTGGCGGTGCTCAAAAAGCGGAAGAAGGCAATTGGATGGACTTTAGCTGATATTCGGGGAATAAGCCCCGCATTCTGTATGCACAAGATTATTCTTGAAGATGATGCAAAACCCTCCTGGGAACATCAAAGGAGGTTAAACGAGGCAATGCAAGAAGTTGTGAAAAAGGAGGTGATCAAGTGGTTAGATGCCGGGGTTGTGTACCCTATCTCCGACAGCTAGTGGACTTCGCCGGTGTAGTGTGTGCCAAAGAAGGGTGGTATGACCGTGGTGACCAATGCTAATAATGAACTAATCCCAACCCGGACAGTTACCGGATGGAGGGTGTGCATGGACTACCGCAAGCTGAACAAGGTGACCCGCAAGGATCACTTCCTATTGCCTTTCCTTGACCAGATGCTTGATCGTCTTGCTGGGCGTGCCTTATACTGTTTCTTGGATGGATATTCTGGGTACAACCAAATCTTGATTGCTCCGGAGGATCAGGAGAAGACCACATTTACTTGTCCATATGGCACCTTTGCCTTTTCTCGGATGCCTTTTGGGTTGTATAATGCACCGGCAACATTCCAACGGTGTATGATGGCCATTTTCACCGATATGGTGGAAGATATTTTGGAGGTTTTCATGGACGACTTTAGTGTGGTGGGTGATTCATTTGATGAATGTTTGAAAAATTTGGATAGAGTGTTGGCCCGTTGTGAAGACACCAATCTTGTGCTCAATTGGGAAAAATGCCACTTCATGGTTGAGGAGGGCATAGTGTTGGGTCATAAAATTTCAAAGCATGACATAGAGGTGGACAAGGCCAAAATAGAGGTGGTTTTAAGGCTTCCTCCCCCCACTTAAGGGGTTAGAAGTTTTCTTGGCATGCGGGGTTTTACCGGAGATTTATCAGGGACTTTTCGAAGGTAGTGAATCCTTTGTGCAAGCTACTAGAAAAGGATGCCAATTTTGTTTCGATGAGGGATGTATGCAAGCATTTGAACTTTTCAAGCATAAGTTGACCACCACCCCTATCATTACCGCACCCAATTGGAGCTTGCCTTTCGAGCTCATGTGCGATGCAAGTGATGTTGCGGTTGGGGCAGTTTTGGGTCAAAGAGTGAACAAAATGTTTCATCTGGTGTACTACGCGAGCAAGACAATGAATGAGGCTCAAAGGAACTACACGGTAACTGAGAAAGAGTTGTTGGCTATTGTGTTCGCTATGGAAAAATTTCGGCCATATCTCATGGGAGCCAAGGTCATAGTGCATACCGATCATGCAGCTCTTAGGTATTTGATGACGAAGAAAGACTCCAAAGCTAGGCTGATGTGATGGGTCTTGTTACTTCAAGAGTTTGATTTGGAAATTGTAGACTGGAAAGGTAGTGAAAACCAAGTGACACACCACTTGTCCCGCTTGGAGGAGGAAGGGAGGTCGTGTGATGGCCTAGAGATCAATGATGCATTTCCCGATGAGCAGCTACTTTCTGTGTCAATGAGTGATATGCCATGGTTTGCGGATGTTGCTAGTTACCTTGTGACTGGTATAACCCCGTGTGAGCTCTCTTCTAACCAAATGAAGAAGCTCAAACGGGATAGTTTGGATTTTTATTGGGATGAGCCGTACTTATTCAAGATTTGCACCGACGGAGTGATCCGGAGGTGTGTCCCTGAGAAAAAGCAGTTGAGTTTCTTAGAGGCTTGTCATTCCTCTCCCTATGGTGGCCATTATGGCGGGACGAGGACAACTTCGAAGGTTCTGAGTTGTGGGTTTTATTGGCCAACTTTGTATAAAGATGCAAGTGATCTTGTGAAGAGGTGTGGCGAATGTCAAAGAGCGGGTGGTATTTCAAAGAAAGATGAGATGCCCCTCAACACCATTCTAGAAGTGGATATTTTTTATGTGTGGGGTGTTGATTTCATGGGCCCATTTGTAAGCTCGTGCGGGAACACCTACATTCTAGTGGCAGTTGACTATGTTTCAAAATGGGTCGAGGCCGTGGCTTTGCCCAACAATGAAGCTCGGAGTGTGGTTGCGTTTCTCAAAAAGAGCATTATTACAAGGTTTGGCACTCCTCGTGCTATCATAAGTGATGGGGGGTCGCACTTTTGCAATAGAGCTTTTGACACCTTGCTTGCAAAGTATGGTGTCAACCACAAAGTTTCTACTCCTTATCATCCTCAGGAGAGTGGCCAAGTGGAAGTCTCAAACAGGGAAATCAAGAGTATTCTGTCTAAAACGGTCAATGCAAATAGGACCGATTGGTCTAAGAAGTTGGATGATGCTCTATGTGCTTACAAGACTCCGATTGGTATGTCTCCGTACCGGTTGGTGTTTGGGAAAGCTTGCCATCTACCGGTTGAGTTAGAGCACAAGGCCATGTGGGCTTTGAGGAAATTGAACCTTGAATGGGATGTGGCAGCAAATCTTCGTGTGGAGCAGCTTAATGAACTTGATGAATTCCGATTCCATGCCTACTCCAGTTCATCCTTGTACAAGGACAAGATGAAGTACCTTCATGATAAATATGCTCGTGGCAAGGAGTTCAAAGTGGGTGATTTGGTTCTCTTGTTCAACTCTCGGTTACGTTTGTTTCCGGGAAAGCTGAAATCAAAATGGAGTGGACCTTTTGAAGTGGTGTTTGTGACTCCATTTGGTGCACTTGATTTGAAGAACAAAAATGGGGAGGTTTTCAGAGTCAATGGGCACAGGGTCAAGCACTACCTGGGAAAAATTGATGACAGCCACGTGGTGGCACTTCTTCATCTAAAATGATTTGATGGTAACATGCGTCGTGCCGCGACGTTAAATCAGGCGCTTCTTGGGAGGCAACCCATGTGTTTTTCTTTTCATTTTTCTTTGATTTTCATTGTAGTATAGGATTTATTTTTGGACTGACTGGTTGTGAGATGCTACAGGATTGTGTTGATGCAGTGCAGGACAAAGTGGAAAAGAATTGATCAAGTCTCTGAAGTTTGCTGTGCGGACCGCACTACATTTTGTGCGGCCGCAAAGAACTTAGTGCGGGGGCACAAAATCAGTGCGGACCGCACTGATGGTTGATGATGAAAACCAACTCTCTGAAGTTTGCCACCGCGGCCGCATTACATTTTGTGCGGTCCGCGGTGGACCATTGCGGCCGCATTACATTTTGTGCGGTCCGCAGTGGTTGCCTTCTCAAACTTGCATGATCTTGTGTAATGCGGACCGCAATACCATTTTGTGCGGTCCGCGGTGGGTAAGTGAGCTGGGGCCCAGGACCTTTTTCTATAAATAGGACCTGTGGCCCTCCATTTGAACTTTTCGATCTCTGTACTCTCAAAGCCCTAAAAATCACTGTTCATCACTAAAATTGCACGAACTCATCTGCTTAGTCTCGATTAATCATCAGTGCATCTCATTTCTGGTAACTTTAATTCCTTTGTAGTTGTTTAATTTTGCTTTTTTCTTTTGATTTTTATTTTTTCTCTTAGTTTTTCTTCTGTTCTTCCCATTTTTCTTTCAATTTGTAGCTTAGGTTAGTTAACCCTGTTTTAATTAGGCATAATTAGATAAATCACTGAAGCAACACCTAGGGAATCATTATTAGGTAAAAATTTGGACAAAAATGGACAAAACATCGAACCCTAGGTTGGTGCTGCTGCTGGGCACTCAGTACGGACCGCGGTGGTTTTGGTGCGGTCCGCAATGCCATTTAGTGCGGACCGCGGTGAAATAACATCTGAAAGTGGAACTTGAGGACTGCGGCCGCATTGTATTTTGTGCGGTCCGCAGTGCCTCAATGCGGACCGCATTGCATTTTGTGCGGTCCGCGGTGCACAGATTCAGAGAGTGGGTAGTCTGAACCCCACCTCTGTGCGGACCGCAATGGATTTTGTGCGGTCCGCAGTGGCCATTTTGCGGCCGCACTGCATTTTGTGCGGTCCGCATTCTGTATTTTTTGTACTGTTTGCAACTATTATCCTGTAACTATCAAATTAATTGATTCTATTGTTACTAACAAAGCATGACTGAATGTTGCTTGAAGACAATGGTGAGATCAAAAGGCAAAGGTGATAAACAACTAGGACGAGGAGAGTCCTCCCGGGGGAGGGGACGTGGAAAGATAAAGCTGATCCCCCAAGTACGGGAAGCAATAAGAGCAACAAGGAAGGAGATCCGGGCTGCTGATAGAGCTGCTTCCCATTCATCGGGAAATGAGTATGAGCCTTCCGGGGAGGCATCCGATTCTGACTCCGTACCGGAGTATATAGATGACTTCCCGGAGAGGTTTAGACTGACAGATAAGCCTACTCCTCAGGGATCTCCTACTGCCCGAGCACCAGTGCATGTATCTTCTGAGTCGTCTAAGGGCTCAGCTGCAAGCAGTGACAAAGAATACTCCACCTCTCCTACAGCTTCACTCTCCGGTGAGGGTCCAGTAGAAAAAGAAAGAGAAGGAGGAGGGGGTGAGCCCCAAGTGGGAGGAGTAGAGAGAACACAGAACCCGGAAGCATGGCAAGACCGGTTCGTGAGTGAGGTGGCCTACCATAAGTTCCGAGAATGGTGGCCTGAGAGGAAATTAATCCTTGAGAGAAGTTTTGTTGATAGAGATCTCCTGCCTCACAACCCTAATGTGAGAAGACAGTTCAGAGAGAGAGTGGGCTGGGAGTATTTCATAAGCAACTGTCAGGATGCAAACGAGCACCTGGTCAAGGAATTCTACACCAATGTTGCCCACATCAAAAAGGGCACCAAAGTGACCAAGGTGCGGAACTTAAAAGTGATATTTGATGGAAAAGCAATAAATGACTACTTGGGTTTCAATGAGGAGGATGAATCATTATATTTGGAGAAGATGGCAATGGGTGAGGAAGTTCGTCCTTGGTTGGCGGAGTACTTGGCAATCCCAGGTACCACCCCCGACTGGTTGACTGCGGGAGTGAAGATCTTACGAAGAACTTTGAACTTTGAAGCTAAAGGGTGGGAGACATTTGTGTGCAGCAGGCTAGACCCCACCACTCACGACAACTCACTCCCTCTTCACCAGGCTGTATTGGTAGCATCGATCATGGCGGGGTACCCGATTAACGTCGGGAATGTGATGTCTCGGGTTATTACACGGGTGGTGAACGAAGGTGACAGAAACTATCCCTTCCCCAACTTCCTGACCATGTACCTGAAGGACTTAGAGGTAGAAAAGCGGAAATTTGATGTGAAAGTGAAAGCAAAGGCATCGTTCTCCTGGTACAGCCTGCAGGGTGATGACAACCCTAAAGGCAAGCACTACAAGGGAAAAGCCACTGCTTCAACTGGCCAGTCTGAAGAGCCAGTAGTAGTAGTGGCTCCTACTCAGCCTCCTTCCACCTCAGCAGACATGCCCCCAGGTCCATCCACTTCTACAGCTCCAGACATACCTTCCACCTCTACCTACCCATTGACTGCCCACCGTCTGAGCCAGGCCCTCGTCAGCATCAACAAGTGGATGCAGACAGCTTCTTCTAAGTTGTCTGTACTATCTACTACGGTGGCAGCCCAGTCAGCACCTCCTCCTCCACAGGTCCCACAGTCCATTGAGGACACTCTCAAGGAGCTTCTGGACAACCAGAAGAAGCTCCTAGAGAACCAGAAATTGATCACAGAGGCCATTGATTCACATGGGAAAGCACTCAAGGAGCTTGCAAAGGAGGCAAAGAAAATGAAGAAGACTCGGGCTTCAAAGGAGTCGGTGAAGAGGCTCAGGGTAGAGGTTGACAGGCTGAAGACGGATCAGCTGCCTTTAGATTTGATATTGCATGAACCAGCACCAGCAGCCCAGCCCCAGCCAGAGCAAGAGTTAGAGAGGCCTCCCAAGAGGAGGAGGGTGATTCCCTGTTCAGATGACGCAATCAAACAGTTGGAGGACCCGCAGGGAGATTCCTCCAGCCAGCCCCAGGAGTCAACCCAGGACTCAGTCCAGGTCCAGGCACAGGTCCCAGTAGAGCCACAGGCCACAGGGAGCCAGTCACAGGTTCCCGAGCAGACAGAGGACCCAGGGACCCAGACTCAGGATCCCATACGGACGGAGGACCCATAGGGAGTTTCTTTTTCCTCTCTTCTCTCTTTTTGTGCTTATTTTGGTTAGTTGGCATTGAGGACAATGCCAGCTTTCATTTGAGGGGATAGCCCTATTTGGATTTGGATGAATGTACATATGATAATATTTTATGCTTTCTTTCCTTTTTTATCTTTGGTATGTATATAACTTTAGCATTTCATTGCACTTTTCGTACTTTTTAAATTTGGGTCTGTATATAAAGTTACCTTCTTATGTATATATTCATTCTCCCTATTATATATTCGTCTAAATCCCCTCTTGTACATATTCATTTTACTTTCCGTATTTTTCATTTCTTAGCTTCTTATTTATGTTCGTAGCTTCTTGTTTTGAGTTTTTGCAATAAGCCGTTGGTTTTCTTAATGCCACGGTTCTTTTTAAAGGTGTAATTTGTGTGAACCGGGTGGCTCTTTCCGATGATGGATGGCGTGACAACCTTCTTAAGGGTTTGAGTCTGTTTTTCTTTTTGCTTTTTAGTAGTTAGTTGGTAAGGGTGCCTCAAGCAAAGCTTCACTTGTGCCTAACACATTTATCTTTGATCCCATGGTCAAAAACAAATCGTTGCGTGTAGGATGGTGAAAGTTGTGACCTTGAGACTCTTGTGTTGGCCAATAATCATAAAGTGATTTTTGGGACCATTGTGTGCTAGAATCTTATCTAAGGTTGTTGTGGGCCCCCAACTCCGTGTCTTTAGCAATCCCAAAGCTTGTGTGGTGAGAATTTGAATTGTAAGTCCAAGTCCCGAGCCATTGGTCTAGAACTTGCCCTCAATGTTTGTCTAGGCGAAATCCTAAGTGTAATTTGACTTGAGACGTGATTATAGGCTCTCCTTGATCCGAATGATATCTTGAACACTTCCATAGCCTACCAATAATAAAATCCCTAGTCAGCCCTTTTGAGCCTTAGACCTTTTTCTTTCAAAGAACCACGCTACAAGCTTTTACCCGTTCTAAAGATACCCTCTCTTGGCACCCGATCTTCCCTTAGCACATGACGAAAGTATAAGTTTGGAGGGAGAGACGAGGATTGAAACAAAGTGGTAAAAGGTAAAATTTAAAAAGGAAAGGCAATGAAAAAGAAAGAAAATAAAAAAGACAAAAAGAATGTTCAATGTGGAAAAGAATGAAGGGATTCAATAAAAGCAAAGAATGAAAGGTGTGGAAAGCTTAGAAAGGAGAAAAGATTTGAAATGAACAAGAAAGAGTGACAGTGTGTCTCTCTAACCCCTTAGAAAGAAGTGAAATGACTTAAAAAGTCAAGTGAATGTGTGCCAAAATGAAGCAAAAGAAGTGCTAAAGGGAAGATGGAACATACTTAGACCAAACATTTCCTACCCTACACCAAAAGCCTTTACTATGTCTCCACAAAAGCCCTTTATGATCTTGAGTTGAATGAAGCTTACATTAGTGGTGACTCACATAAGGGGCAAGCATATGGTACCTAGTGCCGGACTTTTGACTTTTCCTTGAGAGACATGAGTGTATTTCCATCAACCTTGTTCTGAGTGATACTATCCTAAAGGTGAGGTTTGCTTAGGGAGAGTCGAGGATGTGTGAGTTTGGGTTCCACAATGACCAAAGTAATAGAAAGAGTTCCTTTCATGTATTGAGTCAACTCTTGATGCTCTTGTGTCGCACTAGATCCATGGTGTTTAAAAGAGTGGATGTTTTTAATGATTTTATTTGAATCGAGGGCAATTGTTAGTCCCAATTGATGCTAGTTGAGTTCACTTTAGGGCGGCCGAATTTTCTTGGATTTACTCTTAAGGGGTGGGTCTTATTTTGTTTGCTTGAGGACAAGCAAAAGCTTAAGTTTGGGGGAGTTGATAACTAGGGATTATGATGCATTTTACACTCCTTATTACTTGAGTTTTGATTAGAAATGTGTACAAAATAGTCCCAAAGGCTTACGTGATGTACTTGATTGCAGGGTTTGATCAACAAGGTAACAATTCGTCAAAACCAGCTCAAAAAGGAGTGAAACATGCACAAGTCCCAAGAACAAGTCCAAGCTCAGCAAAACAGGACCAATGCGGCCGCACTCCATTCTGTGCGGTCCGCAAAGGAGAGGTTCAGAGAGTACTCATACAAGGCAGAAAAGCAATGCGGCCGCACTCCATTGTGTCACGACTTTAGGTACAAATGGCAGCAAACAACAATGACCCTCTTGGCAATGTGGTTGCGGGGGAGGAGGTAGATGATATTGGAGATGATGAGGTGCCTGTTGTACCTCAAGGACAACGTAGAGGCCGCCAGGTGATGTTTAGCTTAAAGTATATATATTTTTATGTATATCGCCTCATATTTTAATCTTGTTTCGTGAATATGGGATGTTAAATGCTATGAATTATAGTAATTTGAAGTGTTTTTACTTGTAGGAATGATTCGGGAGCAAGTGGGGGCAAAACGTACATGCTTTGAAGCTAAAACGAACAAAAATCGAAAAAGGGCCATTTGGGCACCACAGGCAGCGCCTGGCGCCACCTGTGGCGCTGGAAATAGTATCAAAAATATTTGGGCGCTATGGGGGGGGCCTGGCCGGCCGGGCTGGGCGCCGGTTACGTGAAGTCTGGCCTATTTCGCCCGGGACAGGATTTATTCGACCCTAGACCTATCCAACACGTATAAAAGGAAGACTAAGCCTAATTTTATGGGGGAGACGCACTTTGGAGCAAAACTACACGCTAGAAACATTGAGGAGCAAGAACAACTCAGAATTCTTCATCTTTTCCAGTATTTTCAATTAATCAAAACTTATGCAATTGTTTGATTACATCATGAGTGGCTCAACACCCATTGTTCTTGGGTTGTGATTTAGCCATGAATATTGTTGTTTGATATTAGCTTGACCTTGATTATAATCCACCAATATGTGGTTGTTTCTTCAATTCTGTGTTTAATTGCTTAATTGTCTGGCCAGCAGTTAGGTTCTATTTACTATCTATGCTATGCTTGGAAAGCCGTGTTTAGATTAGAGAAGAATTGAAGAGAGCATGATCTTAACCCTTAGGGGGAGCGGATTTGTGGTTCGGATAGTAATATACCTAGTCACCGTGCTTAATTAAATATCGTGATCTTAATGCGTTCTTGATAGATTGATTTCATAGGAATATAGGCGTTAATCTATTGAGAATAGGTGAGTAGTACTTCGGGAGAAGGCTATGAGAGCATTTATCGATTAATTAGCAACCATGAGTGAATTATATGAAGGGGAAAGTTAATTAGAACACAATACGATTGGTGAATCGATCACAACCCTGGAATATTTGTCTCTATTGAATACACAACAATCAACTCGTTACTTGATAATTTAGTTATTATTTAGAATCGTAGTATAGTATAATCATATTATTGGACTTTGCTTTTAGCTAGATTGAATAACAATTTTAGTGATTTAGTGAGTAGTTTACACAAGTCTCTGTGGGTTCGACACTCAACTTATCATTATATTACTTGTCGACCACGTATACTTGCGTGTGCGTTTGGGAGCAACAAGTTTTTGGCGCCGTTGCCGGGGACTTGAATATTAGCTACTTGCTAGTTTTTGCTTTAATTGTTTATTTCGTCTAGTCTAACGTTACTTGATTGTTGCTCAGATCTCAGGAACTTTGATTGAATGCGTAGGGTCAGAAGCCAGGACCGACTTGAAGGCTTTGATCCTGAACCTGAGAGAACATTTCACAGGAGGTTGAGGGAAGCAAGGGACACGAATAATATTCAGGCACTTGTTCAATTTCCTGTAGACATGGCAGAGGAGCAACCCATGGCTGTTTAGGAGGTGGCGATGCCCAGCATTGCTAATGTCACCTCCAGTATAGTGAAGCCCAGGATCACTGGGCACTTTGAGCTGATACAGAGCATGATCCAGTTACTTCATGCAAACGGACAATTTATGGGTCTTCCACACGAAGATCCACAGCAGCATATTCTGAACTTCTTGGAGATTAGTGATACTTATATCACTAACGGGGTCACTCCAGATTATGTGAGGCTCACACTTTTTCCATTCTCTCTGTTGGGCGAGGCTAAGCGATGGCTAAAGGCAAAACCAGCTAATTCCATTACATCATGGAGCGATTTGGCGAGAAAATTTCTGGCAAGGTTTTTCCCTTCCGGCAAAACTGCAAAGATCAGAAGTGAGATAGTTGCCTTCAAACAAAAATCTGGAGAATCTTTATACTCAGCTTGGGAAAGGTTCAAGGGGCTACTCAGAGACTGTCCTCATCACAATCAGACGAATGAAGTGTTAGCTCACACTTTCATAGAAGGGCTACATTTTGAAACTAAGATCGTGGTAGATGCTGCAGCTGAGGGTCAAGTGTTGGAGAAAAGCTTTGACGAGATATATGCATTATTGAACAAATTCTCTAAGAGCAATCCGGATTGGCAAGGAGAGATGGGCAGACACACAGTGCAAAAGTCTGCAGGGGTTCTTGAGTTAGATGTCGTCTCAGCATTATCAGCGCAGATTTCTACACTGACCAATCAAGTCAACAAGATGAACTTGAGTATCAACAAGAAACAAGTACAACCAGTACAACAGGTTCAAGCTTTTTGTGAAATATGTGGAGAAGGGCACACGAGCGACATATGCCCCGCAAACCCAGAGTCTGTCTGCTTTGTGGGTAATTCAAATAGGGGCCAAACAAACCAATATGGGAACACTTACAATCCCAATTGGAGGAACCACCCAAACTTATCTTGGGGTG
>NW_017670293.1:1060189-1135709 GCF_001879085.1 Nicotiana attenuata
CAAAACCAAAAATGTTTAGAAGTGCAATTAGGAAAAATTACGCAACTCTAACTTAGATAGAAACTCAGTTCCAATCTCTAGCTCCCTGTGAAAATCGATCCCGACCTTCTCGAGTAAAAGCTGCTTCGATCTCTCTTGCTACTTTATAGTAGTACAGGGTTGGCTTCGATCACCTGGATCTGCACACAAGGTGCAGGAAGTAACGTGAGTACGCCAACTCAGTAAGTAACCAAAGTAAATAAAGGCTGAGATGTAGTGACGAGCAATAAAGCATATAAAGTTCATATCATGAAATCTCAGTAAAATACAACAGGCTTTTAAAAGCAGAGTTTGAATCAAATTATTTTGTTTAAACTCAGTTCCAGTAAAATCATTTGAAGATATTTTTCAACAGTTCTCAAACAGAGGCTCAATGCAACAGTGAGCAAAAATGATGAAATCGTAAACAGCCCCTCGGGCAAAACATCACTCATATACAGTCCCTCGGGCAAACCTCACAGTCACTCATATACAGCCCCTCGGGCATACCTCACCATCACTCATATACAGTCCCTCGGGCAAAACATCACTCAGTAGGTACCTGCGCTCACTGGGGTTGTGCAGACTCGGGAGGGGCTCCTTCAGCCCAAGCGCTATTAGAAGCCACCTCGTGGCATAAATCAATCAGGCCCTCAGCCTCACTCAATCATGAATCAGTAAAACATGCTGCGGCGTGCAGCCCGATCCCATAAATATCCTCACAAATCAGGCCCTCGGCCTCACTCAGTCATAAACCTCTCAAGCCATTCGGGCTCTCAGTAAAAACAGGGTACTCAACCCAAAACAACATTTATATGCATCAAAACAAAGTAATAAAGACTGAGTTATGAAATCAGTAAGTATAACATGACTGAGTATATATTTTCAATCCAAAAACAGTGAGAGGATAGTAAGAAAAAGGCCCCTAAGGGTCCAAACAGCTCTGGCACAAGGCCCAAACATGGCATTCAACCCAATTTACAGAAACTCTTTCTAAAACACATAAGTATTATATAGTTTCAACTAAATACACAACTTTATAGTTGCTACGGGACGGACCAAGTCACAATCCCCAACGGTTCACGCCTACACGCCCGTCACCTAGCATGTGTGTCACCTCAAAATAGCAAAACGATACGAAATCCGGGGTTTCATGCCCTCAGGACTAGATTTTTACAATCATTACTTACCTCAAGCCGATCAAATCTCTACTCCGTGATGCTCCTTCCCCTTGACTCGGCCTCCAATCGCTCCGAATCTATTCACAACCAGAACAATACCATCAACATGCGCTAATGGAATGAATTCCATAAGAAAAACTATCAAATTAAGCACAAATCCCGAAATCCACTCAAACCCGGCCCCCGGGCCCACGTCTCGGAATCTGACAAAGGTCACAAAACTAGAAAGTCCGTTCACTCACGAGTCCATACATACAAAATTTATCAAAATCCGACTCCATTTGACCCCTCAAATCCTTAAATCAACTCTCCAAAATCCCAAGCACTAACCCCTCATTTTCACCCCTAATCTTCACTAATTACATTATTAAACAACGGGAAATCACCACATATACAAGTTTTAGGGCTCAAGCAACTTACCTCACTGATAATCCCTTAAATTCCTCTTCAAAATCACCCCAAAAGCTCAAACATGTCTTCAAAAATGGTGGATATGAGCAAAATTTGCGAAGGGTTCTATTTATACTTTCCGCCCAGGTCTTCCGCACCTGCGGCTAAACATGTACACCTGCGGTGCCGCATCTGCGCAAGAACCTCCGCACCTGTGGAAAATCATAAAATCCCCCAACTTCGCACCTGCGCTCCACATCCGCATTTGCGACTACGCAGGTGCAGAAAAGACCTCGCACCTGCGGCTACTGCCTGGCCTTCTCACTTCCGCTTCTGCGGCACCTATCCGCATCTGCGGTCTCGCAGATGCGACCTCACCTACGCACCTGCGAACCCAGCCTATCTCAACACTGTCCGCACCCGCGGCTACCTCTCCGCTTCTGCGGGCTCGCACCTGGGGCTCCGACTCCGTAGGTGCGGTTACGACAACTGAGTTCCAACCTCAGAAACTCTTTCAAATTTCCAAACTCTCCGATAACCATCCGAAATCATCCCGAGGATCTCGGGACCTCAACCAATAATACCAACAAGTCACGTATCAACATACGAACTTAGTCGAACCTTCGGAACACTCAAAACAACATCAAAACACCAAATTACCCTCGGATTCAAGTCTAAGAACTTCTAAACTTCCAAATTCCGCAAACGATGTCGAAACCTACCAAACTCGTTTGAATGACCTCAAATTTTGCACACACGTCACAAATGACACCACGAACCTACTCCAACTTCCAGAATTTCATTCCGACCCCGATATCAAAATTTCTACTGCCGACCAAAATCACCAAAATTCTAATTTTTGCTAATTCAAGCCTAATTCTACCACGAACCTCCAAAACACATTCCGGACGCGCTCCTAAGTCCAAAATCAACCAATGGAGCTAATGGAACCATCATAAATCTAATCCGAGGTCAATCTTAAAAAGTCAAAACTGGGTCAAACCTTTCAAATTTAAAGCTTCTAGCTGAGACCATTCTCCCAAATCAATTCCGGATAACCTGAAAACCAAAACCGACGATTCACATAAGTCATAATACATCATACGGAGTTACTCATGGCCTCAAACATTTGAGCGAAGTGCAATTGCTCAAAGCGACCTGTCGGGTCGTTACATCCTCCCCAACTTAAACATACGTTTGTCCTCGAACGTGCCCAGAGTTGTTCCAAAAGCCATCAAAATTGCTGTATAATCTCACTATGCACATACCCGGGGGGTGATCCCACATCACCCTATCCCATATAGGTCTGATAACACAACATGACTGAAAATCCAACCTAGCCCATAAGCCTTAGAATCCAATTTCCACCTCCAAAATTTTCTATAAGATCAGAATCTCGCATCCACATACCATATAAGTCTGAACAAGCTGTAGCCATTCATAGCCATGACCCCAGATGAAATCACATGATATACCACATAACTCGAACACTCACAGCGATGTTTTCCAATCACAGCAACTGCCCAACACAACCAAATGCTGGTAATAACCTCTTATCAAACAGAACCTTATTCTAACACCTTCATATACTGCCAACGATGAAAGAAACACGCAACCTATAACCATTCACCAGATCAACCAGTTGTGGAACTTCTTCTCCTTTGACAAGAACTATAGCCAATTTCTAAGCCGATCAGCGACATTACCCCTTTAATATACCGCAATCAAATTCGATGGCATCTATTCTAGCTCCGACAACCTCATCTTATCAAATACAATTTACCTACAGACATGCCACGCCCATACTACCCAGAGCCACAAACCTGTGCAATTCGTGCACCCAATAGCAACATTCCAAATATACTCAAATCATAGAAAATGATTCAAACGAGAGGACTGTCCCGCCAACTTAACAAGTACCATCACAACACCATGCTAAGAGCCTAGCACACATCTTAGAACCAAAACACATGAATCCGACACCAAGGATGATACATTTACATAACTCCGCTACTACGCGTGACCCCATCCAAATGCTGGTCTACATTATATACCTCGAGCCACCCTGCTCAAAATCCATAACTATTCGGATTTTGACATCAAGAACCCAAAGTGCATTACCATAACCACGGAGACAATAACACAATGCCACCATTTGAAAAGAACATAGCCAACGCACAATCAATCACGCAATACCCTAATACTCATCTTGCTCAAATTCCCGCTATAAGCCCAAATAGAACCGCACCATGTGTGCATATAACCAACGATTCACAACTCCTCGTAACATAGAAGGGTAACTCATAGATCACTCCTGAACACGAATAAGCTCAACAACAATCGAATGGCACATCCCTCAATAATAGTAATTCGGAGTCAACAAATCCGACCTGGTGCAGAACACATATCCATATTGGGCCTACCAATGAACCCTAAATCCACTTTGGTCACCCACAACAGTTAAATACCCTCCAAAAGTCTACAATGACTGAATCACAACACATACTAACCTCTGGCTAACCTTGGCTACTTTTTTTTATTTTTTATTTTTTTATTTTTACAGTCAACCACGAAACAATCTACTCACGAGAACTCTCAGTTACCCAATCCATAGAACATATGAATCACTATCTTTGATATCGACTCCACCGCCTGAATGTCCACACTTCTCCAATTATATGGTCATCCCACGATGAATACCTCTAAAATTCTTCTGTGCCACAAAGAAAAATTTGAACTCCAGCAGTCGATCAAACAAGAGAGTGCCGCAATACCAATAAAGTATCCACAACTCAAACACATCGCCCTTTCTGAAATGTATACTCTCACCAAGCTATACCGGTTAGTAATATCATTTACCTAGTCATCTGAAACTGTCCATCATGCCTAAGAATTTATGACCTTCCCTTGAGAACTGAACCGTGACCTTACACATGCAAATCTCAATCCTGCACAACATACCGCATATACCATGCCATCCTATGATAAATATGAGAACTTCATAATCCACTCCAAGTCACAAGCAACTACGTACTCAACTAGCCAAGAACTTTCCATTTGATCCCATCTAGGAGAAAATTACTATACATCACATGCTCCTCACGCCAGTAGAAAATGTACATCTCTAACCGTGGTAGAAACCATCAAGAACCCTCCGAATCCCATTTGCACAAAACCAAGTCGTCGGGACTGAATCCTTCTAACCCAACCAAGCTACGCAGGTCACCAAAAACCCAAGAGCATTGCCAAGAAACACCTGTAGAAACTCATTACCTCATAAACACCCAAAGAATTAATCATACCCATTACCATGCCGATCCAACCAACTACCAAGCTGTCCTATCTATCCGAGTTCCTTCTGAATTACCTTCAAATTGATACTTCTTCTCGCCATAACACCACAATCCTCAACCCAGACTCACCACACGAGACCAAGCATAAAGCCACACCACCCTAAGGCTCATAGGCCGCTGAATACTCTCTTAAATATCCCCAAAAGTACCACATTCAAAATACTTACCCTGAGAAGACTTCCTGCGAATCTAAAGCCATTACCTTCACCTTCCTGATACTGATATGTAGAAAAATCTTGACACCCTCCAATGTAAACCTCAGTTTCTAGCCAAATACACATCTTGAAGATCCCTCAATTGTTACATATAATTCTTAAATCCATTAGAACCATTCTCAGGAGTCATCTACTCTACTCAGATCTCAATTAAACTGATCAAACGAACCAAACGACCTGTGCCCCATTAGTACAACAACACCTAAGGGAGTAACCCATACTTCTAAGCAGCCGAGCGATTTCCTACTCCATACACGTTACATCCCTTACAACAACAACTAAATCATCCAACCCATAAAGCATAACACAACCCTTATCCAAAATTACCTTTACTCGAGTCATCCTCGATCTCAACCTCTGTAAGCCACAACTTATCCACCAGTACACCTCAAACTGAAATCAATACAATACATAATCGTGCAATCAACTGATCAATGGTAGACTCCCCCACTTGGATCAAAGCCATAGATCAAAACACACAATAACTCGATTCCCATACTCTATTACTGCCATAATGCCATAGTGAGATTCAGCTAAATCCTTCATAAGCTCATGCAACACAACCCATCTATGTCACGACCCGGAAGTCCCACCGCGGGGACCGTGATGGCGCCTAACATCGCACTTGCTAGGCAAGCCAACGTTAGAGTTTTATTAACCTTTTCCTTTACATTTCATAAATTAAAAATTAACAAACTAAATCAAGTAGAAGTAAATGCGGAAGTACGTAAATAACCTTTTATCTATATACTATTAACAATACCATAGCTATTACTACTACCCAGAATCTGGTGTCACAATCCACGAACATAATATGAATATCTACAAGCATCGGTCTGAAAGAAATTACATCTGCTTTGGAAGTAAAGAAAACATCAATATAGAGATGTAGAAGGGGACGCCAGGGCCTGCGGACGCCAGCAGGACTACCTTGGGTCTCCTAGATGAAATGTCTGCAACCGACCTCTCGATCAGCCACTACCAGTTCCAAAATCTGCACAGAAAGTGCAGAGTGTAGTATCAGTACAACCAACCCCATGTACTGGTATGTGTCGAGCCTAACCTCGACGAGGTAGTGACGAGGCTACGACGGGGAAGTCACAATATAACCTGCATATAGTGCATAATAAAATAGAAAGAAGAACGGAAAAAATAAAATAGTAACTTGTAAGGAAAGAATACAGAACTCCGGTATCTCATCAGTACCCAGCTATAACCAAACCTTAAGTGTAAAGCCAAACTATAGAATAACTTGCACAGTAGAAGAAAGATACATGAACACATAAACTGATGCAGCGCGCATCCCGATCCCACCATATAATCAATATCAATATGAATATTCACCCTTATTACTCCATATCAATCCACCCTTATTCCTCCTGTTGCGGCGTGCAACCCGATCCCACCGTACAATAGTAATTCACCCTTATTTCTCCTCAATATACCACCCTTATTACTCCTGTTGCGGCGTGCAACCCGTCCCACCATATATTAGCATTTTCACCCTTATTCCTCCTCAATATATCACTCTTATTACTCCTGTTGCGGCGTACAACCCGATCCCACCATATCAGTACCAATCACACAATAAGAACAAGAATTTCACAATTTAGCTCAAAACCCTCCAAAATATTGAAGCCTCAAACCAAAGTAAACAGAAAGCCATACAATTATGAAACTTCACTCAATTAATACTGTACAACGAGACCAACCAAAATGTACCATAAAACACCGATAAACTAGTTTAAATCAATAGTATGATACAATGAAACTACGGAATAGCTAATACCTTTAATAATGAAAAACAATGTCTACCAAGTAGCAATTAAACTTGGAAATACCAGTAAACATGTAGCAGTTAAGACAAGAAAATAATATATTAAGAACGGGGAAAGGAACAGGAAAAAACAAATAATTTGGCGGCGCATAGGTACTCGTCACCTCACCTATACGCCACTCACATGGATTTTCACAGAGCAAATTAAGTCGGGGATCCCTAATCCCTCGGGTCAAAGTTAGACACAACACTTACCTCGACCTACAGACCACTCACTGCTCAATTACCGCTTTTCCTCTAGTTTCCACCTCCGAACCACTCGTATCTAGTAATAATTAACTTAATAACATCAATTATCGCTAAAGAAATCAATCCCAATGCATAATTAGAAGTTTCCCAACATTTCCCCCAAAAAGTCAAAAACTGACCCGGGCCCGCTTGGTCAAAACTCGAGGTTCGGACCAAAACCCATTCACCCCCGAGCCCAAATATGTAATTAGTTCCGGAATCCGACCCCAAATCGAGGTCTAAATCCCAAAATTTGCAAAATCCCCAATTCTCCCCAAACCCCTAATTTTCTACCCTTAAAGAACAAGATTTAGGACTCGAAATTCATTGGGTGATGATGGAAATGGAAGAAAACGAGTTAAAGAGTGCAAACCTATGATTTGGTATTGAATTCCCTCTTCAAAAATCTCCCTAGGTCGAGTTCTAGTGATGAAATATGAAATTTGGGAAGAAATCCCGTTTTTGTTCTGTTTTAAAATCACTGGACAGGCCTTCTTCGCGTTCGCGAGAGGCCTGTCGCGATCGCGAAGCTATGGCCCTATTGTCCTATGCGTTCGCGAGAAACCCTTCACGTTCACGAAGGCATACTCCCCCCAGCCTCTGCGTTCGCGAGCCAAGTGCCGCGTTCACGATGAGTTATTTTCCCCTCCCCCAGGTCCCATTCTTTGCGTTCGCGGTAGCCTGGTCGCGTTCGCGGAGGGCAAGACCCCACTGCTCCGCATTCGTGTAAAGGAGAAATCACCCCTACCCAATTCACCCTTCGCGTTCGCGAGAGAAGCTTCGCGAACGCGAAGAAGGAAACCAGCAAATGCTGAGTGTTGCAGAAAATCAAATTCTTCTAAGTCCAAAACATCCCTAAACCCATCCGAAAATCACTCGAGCCCTCGGGGCTCCAACACGAACATGCACACAAGTCTTAAAACATCATACGAACTTGCTCGCGCGATCAAATCGCCAAAATAACACCTAGAACTACGAATTTAGCACCAAATTGCATGAGATTTTCAAGAAAGTTTTAAAACTTCTATTTTCTTAAGTGAAGGTCCGAATCACATCAAATCAGTTCCGTTTCTAACCAAATTGCACAGATAGGATATAAATATCATAATGGACATGTATCGGGCTCCGGAACCAAAATACGGACCCGATACTAAACAGATCAAACATCACCAAAATTCTTTAAACCATTATGTTTTCAGTCCTACAATTTTCATCAAAAATTTATTTCTTGGACTAGGGATCTCGGAATTCGATTCCGGGCATACGCTCGGGTCCCATATTTTACTACAGACCCACCGGGACCGTCAAAATACGGGTCCGGTTCCGTTTACTGAAAACGTCGATCGAAGTCAACTAAAATCAACTTTTTAGGCCAAAAATTATTATTTCATCAATTTTCCATATAAAAGCTTTCCGGAAACGCGCCCGAGCTACACACGCAAATCAAGGAGGGATAAAATGAGGTTTTAAAGGCCTCGGAATACGGAATCGAGTTCTAAAATATGAGATGACCTTTTAGGTCATCACAATCTAATACCTCAATCATTTGCAAATCTCGCATTCACCCTCGTAACAGTCAAGCCAACTCTCTTACGCGATCCAAACTCAAGCTGCAACATGTATAATTCACTGGTAAAAGAGGACATGCCACAAAACAACATAGGGATCACACACCCTCAGGACACCTGATAACTAGGGATTTTGACGCATTTTATACTCCTTCTTGCTTATACTTTGATTAGAAATTCATACAAAATAGTCCCAAAAGGCTCACAAGTTGTGCTTGATTGCAGGTTTGATCAACCAAGTGACAAGATGTCAAAAATTAGCTAAAAAGGAGTGAAACTTGCACAAGCGCCAAAGACAAGACAAAGCTCAGGCTAAATAAGGCCAGTGCGGCCGCACTACATTCTATGCGGTCCGCATTGAGAGATTCAGAGAGGTGGATTTTCAGGCCAAGAGGCAGTGCGGCCGCACTACCATTTTGTGCGGTCCGCACTGAGATCAATGCGGCCGCAGTCCATTCTCTGCGGTCCGCAGTGAGGGGAATCAGAGAGCTGAAATTTCAGGATGTCAAGCCAATGCGGTCGGCGGTCCTTTTTATGCGGACCGCACTAGAAGCCTCCGCGGCCGCAGTCCATTCTCTACGGTCCGCGATGCCAAGGTTCAGAGAGCAGTTTTTCAAGTCCAAAGCTCTAGTGCGGACCGCGGTCCATTTTGTGCGCTCCGCACTAACCCCGCAGGGGCATTTTTTTCCAGAATTGTCAGCTTAGTATAAATAGCTTCTTTTCCATTTTTAGGTAAAGCAGATAGTATCAGAACATAGCTGCGCTCGTGGGTTCGAAGTTTGTAGCCATTTTGGGCAATTTTATCTACATTTCATCATTGAAACTTTGTGTTTATCTTAGTAATTAATTAATATGAGTTTATCTTCATCTATTTCTTATTTTTCTTCTTTAATTATGAGTAGCTAGACCCATAAGCTAGGGTTGTGGCTCAACCCTAGTGTGGATAATTGATGGGTCTTGTATTTTAGGGCTAAATTGACTATGGGTGTTTGATATTTGGGCTAATTCCATGTTTAATTGCTAAATTAGTGGTTGCAAACACTAGTTTGTGTTTAGTTGACTTTTGCTCTTCTTGAGAAAGAGAGCCTAAGTCTCTAGAATTAGTCCAACAAGGAATTGGGGCGTACTCAAGAGAAATGATAGCCCCAATTAAAGGGTTAAACCGAGAGATCGTAATACCCGACTTGAACCCTAGTTGCTTGTGCAAATTTGCATACCCAATTGCTCTTGAGAAAGTCAATTCGGGTAAAATAACTCAAACCATCGAGAGGTGTAGAGTGGGTAAAGTCGTGCAACGGTTATATCATACTCCCCAAATATGTCAAACGTGCCTTAGACTCAAGTACCCGTTAATTGGCCACCTAGGCGGAAGTCACTACTCTAGTGCCTTTTAAACCATTTGAACAACCCGTAGCATTATAACTCTTAGCTTAATCTAGTTGCATTTACCATTTGTAGTTTGATAAATAGTAGAAGTAAAACAAAAACCTCAAAAATGTTTAGAAGTGTAATTTGGAACACATACACAAATCTACACTAGATAGATACTCTATTCCAAATTCTAGCTCTCTGTGGATATCGATCTCGACCCTAAATCGGGTAAAAGCTGCTCCGACCCTCTCTCGCTACTTAATTAGTAGTGCGGAGTAGGCCGCGGTCACTTTTTGGCGCCGTTGCCGGGGAGCTAACAGTTTTGGCTATCTATCTAGATAGATTTGTGTTTTGTTCTTCTTTCCTTCTTTGTTACTTATTTGTTTGTGTCAATACATCAGGTACAAAATGGCATTAAATGCTAATGACCCTCTTGGAAACGTGAATGCGGGGGAGGAGGTAGATGATAATGGAGATGAAGAGGTGCCTCTTGTACCTCAAGGACAACGTAGAGGCCGCCAGACCAATGTAAATGACAATATACCAGACCCTCCTCCGCCACCTCCAAGAATGGCTCCTAGAGTTCTTCCCAACCAAGGCTATGCGAGTGCTACTGTTCCGCCTCGGATCCGGGCGGGCAATTTTCAAATAACCAACGTGATGCTGACATTATTGGAGCAGCGTGGTATTTCACGGGTGCTCCCACTCAGAATGCGTACAAACATCTCAAGGGGTTCGTGGATACCTGTTGGGGGAGCAAGCAAACCAATGTGTCCGAGGATGCACTTCGATTGAGGCTTTTCCCATTCTCACTTAGGGGGAAAGAATTGATTGGCTTGAGAGACTTCCCAACCATTCCATCACAACTTGGGACGAGTTGGCGGATAAGTTCATTGCCAAATTTTTCTCACCGGGGCACATGGCAGCACTACGGGATGAGATCTTAGCCTTCAAGCAGGAGCCTATTGAACCATTGCACGGGATTTGGGAGCGATACAGAACTATGGTGAAAGAATGCCCCATCAATGATATGACAGAGGCAATGATACAACAGACCTTCTATCGGGGCATTAATACAACGAATTAGTGCATAGTGAATCAATTGGCTGGGGGAAATTTCATGAAGCTGCCTTGAGATGAAGCTTGTGCTATTCTTGATGAAATGGCTGACACATCCTCCTCTTGGCAAAGTAGAGCCAATGTACCACAGGGTGACCCCACAGTCACTCATTTGCACAAGGAAGTACATGATCATGGTTAGGCTATAGTAGAACTTACAACAACAATGAACCAACTAGCAAAGGCACAATTGCAACAAGTTCAGAATCCTCGCCAAGTAAATGCTATGGAGGGTGTTAACATGCTTGTGAACAATAGAAGACAGAGAGGTCAACAGAACCAAGGGAATTCGGATCAATTTGACAATGATTGTGGTGAATTCCAAGATGATTGCTATGATGGGCAGAACGAAAAGGTGCAATATGTGAATAATTACCAAGGCCAAAGAGGCAATTCTTCCAACCAACAACAACAATGGCGATCCCAGGGCAATTGGGGTAACCAATAACAAAGCAATAATAACTGGAACAATCAACAACAATTGGGGAAATCAAAATAACAACCGGAACAATCAGGGAAACTGGGGCAACAATAACAATTGGGGTGGAAACAACAACAACCAAGGTGGATGGAACAATAACCAAGGAAATCAGGGGCAAGGCTTTCAAAGGCCCCTAATGTACCAACAACCGAGCAACCCACCACCTTTTCCATCCCAGGATCCTAGTACATCCAACAATGATAGGGGTAGAATTGAAATGATGTTCGAACAGATGATGAAAAAGAATGCGGACTCCGATGCACAATTGGCTTCTCACAATACTTCAATTAGGAATCTGGAGGTCCAACTGGGTCAAATCTCACAGTCTTTGAATACTCGCCCTAAGGGGGCTCTACCGAGTGATACGGTAGTGAACCCGAAGGGACTGGATAATCATGTTATGGCAGTAACTACACGGAGTGGAAGAGGCGGTGATGTGAATGCCTCTAAACAAAAGCAAGTTTTGGGTGATGAAGTTGAGTTGCAAGAAGATGAAGTTCCTTTGGTGGTTGAGAATGTGTTTGATGAGAACGTGAATCAAGAAGTGAGGATCAATATTCAAGATGCTGAGGTGGAAACACAAAGTGACGTGAACCCGTCTAGGGAGCACGTAATAAGCATGCCGAAGCCGGTTGTGCCAAGAGCCAAGGCACCCTTGCCTAGGCCACCTCCTCCTTATCCTCAGAGGCTAGCTAAGCAGAAAAATGAGAATTAATTCAAAAAGTTCATTGACATGATGAAGAGCTTATCCATTAATGTTTCTTTGGTAGAGGCTTAGAGCAGATGCCTGGCTATGCTAAATTCATGAAAGATTTGGTGACAAAGAAAAGATCCATGGACTGTGAAACTATCAAGATGACCCACCAAGTTAGTGCTATAGTACATTCAATGGCTCTGAAATTAGAGGACCCCGATGCTTTCACTATCCCTTGCACTATAGGGAGTGCAGACTTTGCTAAAGCTTTATGTGATCTAGGGGCAAGCATCAACTTAATGCCCTACTCAGTTTTCAAGACTTTGGGTATTGGGCCACCGAGGCCAACTTCCATGCGATTGCAAATGGTAGACAGATCAATGAAGCGACCATTGGGTATTGTTGATGATGTTTTCGTCCGGGTGGACAAATTTATCTTGCCAGCTGATTTTGTGATCTTGGATTGTGAGGTAGATTATGAGGTCCCGATCATATTAGGGAGACCTTTCCTTGCTACGGGGAAGGCTCTAGTGGATGTGAAAGCAGTGGAACTCACTTTCAGGGTGGGTGATGAAAAGGTCATTTTTCATATGTGCAAGTCAATGAAGCAGCCCAATTGTACAGAAGTGTGTTCATTTGTGGATCTTGTCACGACTGTGATAATTGATGATACCAGTGCAATGATCAATGTGGAGGACCCTTTGGAGGCCGTATTGTTGAATCTTGATGTCAATGATGATGAGGGTCGAGTGGAGTGCGTGAATGCTTTACATGGAATGGGCTCTTATTCTTGTGAGCCTAGGAAACTCTCTTTGGATCTTAAAAATAGAAAGACCCCTCCAACAAAGCCTTCAATTGAGGAACCTCCGGTGTTGGAGTTGAAGCCATTGCCTCCATACCTCAGGTATGAATTCTTAGGCCCTAATTAAACTTTACCAGTTATTCTTTCCTCTTGTCTTACTAACATGCAGGTAGGTGCCACATTGGCGGTGCTCAAAAAGCGGAAAAAGGCAATTGGATGGACTTTAGCTGATATTCAGGGAATAAGCCCCGCATTCTGTATGCACAAGATTATTCTGGAAGATGATGCAAAACCCTCCTTGGAACATCAAAGGAGGCTGAACGAGGCAATGCAAGAAGTTGTGAAAAAGGAGGTGATCAAGTGGTTAGATGCCGGCGTGGTGTATCCTATCTCTGACAGCTCATGGACTTCACCGGTGCAGTGTGTGCCGAAGAAGGGTGGTATGACCGTGGTGACCAATGCTAATAATGAACTTATTCCAACCCGGACAGTGACCGGATGGAGGGTGTGCATGGACTACCGCAAGCTGAACAAGGTGACCCGCAAGGATCACTTCCCATTGCCTTTCCTTGACCAAATGCTTGATCGTCTTGCTGGGCGTGCCTTCTATTGTTTCTTGGATGGTTATTCAGGGTACAATCAAATTTTGATAGCTCCCGAGGATCAGGAGAAGACAACCTTTACTTGTCCATATGGCACCTTTGCTTTCTCTCGGATGCCTTTTGGGTTGTGCAATGCACCGGCACCATTCCAACGGTGTATGATGGCCATTTTCACCAATATGGTGGTAGACATTTTGGAGGTGTTCATGGACGACTTCAGTGTTGTGGGTGATTCATTTGACGAGTGTTTGAACAATTTGGATAGAGTGTTGGCCCGGTGTGAAGACACCAATCTTGTGCTAAATTGGGAAAAATGCCACTTCATGGTTGAGGAGGGCATAGTTTTGGGTCATAAAATTTCAAAGAATGGTATTGAGGTTGACAAAGCCAAAATTGAGGTGATTTCAAGACTTCCTCCCCCCACTTCTATCAAGGGGGTTAGAAGTTTTCTTGGGCATGCGGGGTTCTACCGGCGATTTATCAAGGACTTTTCGAAGGTAGTGAATCCCCTGTGCAAGCTGCTAGAAAAGGACGCAAAGTTTGTGTTTGATGAGGGATGTATGCAAGCCTTTGAACTTCTCAAGCAAAAGTTGACCACCACCCCGATCATTACCGCACCCAATTGGAGCTTGCCTTTCGAGCTCATGTGCGACGCGAGTGATGTAGCGGTTGGGGCAGTTTTGGGTCAAAGAGTGAACAAAATGTTACATCCAGTGTACTATGCGAGCAAGACAATGAATGAGGCTCAAAGGAACTACACGGTGACTGAGAAAGAATTGTTGGCTATTGTGTTCGCAATGGAAAAATTTCGGCCATATCTTATGGGAGCCAAAGTCATAGTGCACACTGATCATGCAGCTCTTAGGTATTTGATGACAAAGAAAGACTCCAAAGCTAGACTGATGCGATGGGTCTTATTACTCCAAGAGTTTGATTTGGAAATTGTGGACCGGAAAGGTAGCGAAAACCAAGTGGCGGATCATTTATCCCGCTTGGAGGAGGAAGGAAGGCCGTGTGATGGCCTAGAGATCAATGATGCATTTCCCGATGAGCAACTACTTTCTGTGTCGATGAGTGATATGCCATGGTTTGCGGATATTGCTAATTTCCTTGTGACAGGCATCTTCCCGTGTGAGCTCTCTTCTAATCAAAGGAAGAAGCTCAAACGGGATAGTCTGGACTTTTATTGGGACGAGCCATACTTGTTCAAGATTTGCACCGACGGAGTGATCCGGAGGTGTGTACCTGAGGAGGAGCAATTTAGCATCCTAGAGGCTTGTCATTCCTCCCCCTATGGTGGCCATCATGGAGGGGCGAGGACAACTTCAAAAGTTCTAAGTTGTGGATTTATTGGCCAACTTTGTACAAAGATGCAAGTGATTTAGTGAAAAGGTGTGACCAATGTCAAAGAGCGGGTGATATTTCGAAGAAAGATGAGATGCCTTTAAACACCATTCTATAAGTGGATATATTTGATGTAAAGGGGTATCGATTTCATTGGCCCATTTGTAAGCTCGTGCGGAAACACCTACATTCTTTTAGTGGTTGATTATGTCTCAAAATGGGTCGAGGCGGTGCCTTTGCCCAACAATGTAGCTAGGAGTGTGGTTGAATTTCTAAAGAAGAGCATTTTCACAAGGTTTGGCACTCCTCGTGCAATTATTAGTGATGGAGGATTGCATTTTTGCAATAGAGCTTTTGACACCTTGCTTGCCAAGTATGGTGTCAACCACAAAGTGTCTACTCCTTAGCATCCCCAAGCAAGTGGCCAGGTTGAAGTGTCCAACAGGGAAATCAAGAGTATTCTGTCTAATACAGTCAATGCAAATAGGACCGATTGGTCTAAGAAGCTTGATGATGCTCTATGGGCGTATAGGACTGCTTACAAAACTCCGATTGGTATGTCTCCGTATCGGTTGGTGTTCGGGAAAGCTTGCCATTTACCGGTTGAGTTAGAGCATAAGGCCATGTGGGCCTTGAGAAAGTTGAACCTTGATTGGGATGTGGCTGCAAATCTTCGGGTGGAGCAACTTAATGAACTTGATGAATTCCGTTTCCATGCCTACTCCAGTTCGTCCTTGTACAAGGACAAGATGAAATACCTTCATGACAAATATGCTCGTGGCAAGGAGTTTAGAGTAGGTGATTTGGTGCTCTTGTTCAACTCTCGGTTACGGTTGTTTCCGGGAAAGCTAAAGTCAAAGTGGAGCGGACCATTTGAAGTAGTGTGTGTGACCCCGTTTGGTGCCCTTGATTTAAAGAACAAAAGTGGGGAAGTTTTTAGAGTGAATGGGCATAGAGTCAAGCATTATCTTGGAAAAATTGATGACAGCCACGTGGTGGCACTCCTTCATTTCAAATGATGTGATGGTAACTTGCGTCGTGCCGCGACGTTAAATCAGGCGCTTCTTAGGAGGCAACCCATGTGTTTTTCTTCTTGTTTTTATTTGATTTTCACTGTAGTGTAGGATTGATTTTTGGGCTAACTGGTTGTGAGATGTTACAGGATTGTGTTGATGTAGTGCAGGACATAGTGGAAAAAATGAGCAGGTCTCTGAAGTTGTCAGTGTGGCCGCAGTCCATTCTGTGCGGACCGCACTGAAGATAGAGTAAAAATACAACTCTCTGAAGTTTGCCACTGCGGCCGCACTACATTTTGTGCGGTCCGCAGTGGACCTCTGCGGCCGCAGTCCATTTTGTGCGGACCGCAGAGCGTTGCCTTCTCAAGCTTTGAATCAAGTTGTGCAGTGCGGACCGCGGTCCATTTTGTGCGGTCCGCACTGGTTGGTGAGACTGGGCCCCAGGGTTTTTTCTATAAATAGTCCTTGAGGCCCACCTTTTACACTTTTCGAACCTTTGCATCTCAGAGCCCTAGAACACTGTTCATCCATTTCTTTGCTTGTAATTAACTGTGTGGACTTGTCACTCTTCATTTCATCTCACATCTGGTACCATTACTTGCCTTTTAATTGTTCAATTTTTGTTAATTTCTTCTAATTTTTGTTTTTCTTTCTTCCCTTTCTATGCTTCCTGTATTTTTCTTCAATTGAGTAGGTTAGGGTTGTTAATTTTTAGATTAAAATAGACATAGATAGTTAAAATCAATGGGTAAACATGTAGGGACACTAATTAGGTGAAAAATTGGACCCAAAAATCAAAATACATGAACCCTAATTTAGTGCCACAACTGGGCACTCAGTGCGGACCGCGGTCGTTTTTGTGTGGTCCGCGGTGCCCTTGTGCGGTCCGCAATACCATTTTGTGCGAACCGCATTGATGAAATTCTGAGTGATGAACCTCAGGCACTGCGGCCGCACTACATTTTGTGCGGTCCGCACTGCCTAGATACAGAGAGTGGGTAGTCTGAACCCCACCTCTGTGCGGACCGCAGTTGATTTTGTACGGTCCGCGATGACCCTAGTGCGGCCGCACACCATTTTGTGCGGTCCGCACTGTGTGACTGCTGCAACACTTCTGCAATTTTTCTTGTCTGATTCTGCAACTCTGTTCTTAACTGCTGCAACTGATACTAACAAGTCAATTGAATCATGTTTGCAGGCAATGGTAAAACAAAGAGGTAAACAACCGGGCAGAGGAGAATCCTCCCGGGGAGGGAAACAGAAAATGATAAAATTGACTCCCAAAGCTCGGGAGGCAATAAAAGCAACCAGAAAGGCGATAAAGGCTGCAGATAGAGCTGCTTCTCACTCATGGGGGAGTGAGTACGAACCTTCCCGGGAGATTTCCTCCGACTCAGTCCCAACACATATCCTTGACTGGCCGGAGAGGTTCAGGCTAAGAGACACACCTCTAGCATCCCCCACTGCCCAAGCGTCAGTGAACATTTCTTCTGGGTCGTCTGATGGCTCAGGTGAAGGTAGTGGGGAATACTCCACCGCTCCCACAGCTTCATTCTCTGGAGAGGGTGCAGTAAGTGCTGAGGAGGAAGCAAGGGGAGAACAAGAAGTAGGAGAAGGAGGTGAACCACATGTGGGGGGGCATTGCTAGAACGAGGAAGCCGGAGGTTTGTCAAGATAGATTTGTTAGTGAGGTGGCGTACCACAAATTCTGGGAATGGTGGCCGGTGAGGAAGTTGATCCCGGAGAGGAGCTTGGTAGATAGAGACTTGCTACCTCACAATCCCAATGTGAGGAGGCAATTTAGGGAGAGAGTTGGCTGGGCGCATCTTTTGTCTGACTGTGTAGATGCCAACGAGCACTTGGTCAAAGAATTCTACGCCAACGTTGCCCACATCAAAAAGGGTACAAAAGTGACCAAGGTGCGGAACTTGAAGGTGTTATTTGATGGGAAGACGATAAATGATTACCTTGGCTTCGATGAGGAGGATGAGTCCCTATACATGGCTAAGATGGAAATGGGTGAGGAGGTCCGTCCCTGGTTGGCACAGTACCTGACAATCCCAAGTACCACCCCCGATTGGTTGACTGCGGGCGTCAAAATTCTGAGGCGTAGTTTGAACTTCGAGGTAAAAGGGTGGGAAACGTTTGTGTGCAGCAGACTGGACCCGACTACTCATGACAACACCCTCCCTCTTCACCGGGCGGTGTTGGTGGCTTCGATCATGGCGGGGTACCCAATCAATGTAGGGAATGTGATGTAGAGGATTATCTCAATTGTGGGTGCCGAGCATGATAGAAACTACTCGTTTCCCAGTTTTCTCACCATGTACATCCGGGAATTGAAGGTGGAAAAGAGGCCCTTCGACATCAAAGTCAAAGCGAAGGCCCCTTTCTCCTGGTATAGCATGCAGGGGGATGATAACCCCAAGAGCAAGAACTTCAAGAGTATGGTTACTGCTCCAACTGGCCAGTCTGAAGAGCCAGTTGTGGTAGTGACCCCTGCTGAGCCTACCTCTACTTCCACTGCTATCCCTCCTGGTCCATCCACCTCAGCGGACCCGGAGATTCCATCTTCCCGTGCCCATCCTATCACTTCCCACCGATTGAGCCAGGCACTCCTTAGTATCAACAACTGGATGCAAACTGCATCATCCAAGTTGTCCATCTTGACTACCACGGTAGAGGCTCAGTCGGCACCTCCACCCCCACAGGTTCCACAGTCCATAGAGGATGCTCTTAAGGAGATGTTAGACAACCAGAAGAAAATCCTCGACAATCAGAAGAAGCTTGCTGAGGTAGTTGATTCACACAGCAAGTCTCTCAAGGAGCTTGCTAGGGAACACAAGAAGTTGAGGAAGACACGAGCCTCCAAGGAGTCCGTGAAGGAGTTGAGAGCGGATGTTGACAGACTGAAGGCAAATCAGTTGCCTTTAGATTTATTGCTCCAGGACCCAGTACCAGCAGCTGATACCCAGCCGGAGCACTCTCAGAGGCCTCCCAAGAGGAGAAGGATGATTCCCAGATCGGATGATGCAGTCATCCAGTTGGCAGACCCACCAGAGAATTCCTCCAGTCAGCCATAGGATGCACTTCCAGAGCCTGTCCAAGTCCAGGCCTAGGTCCCAGCAGCACAGTAGCAGACTACCGGGAACCAGTCTGAGGTTCCCGAGCATAGTGAGGACCCTGGGACCACTCAGGAGCCCAAGCAGACAGACAGGCCATAGGGAGTCCCTATATCCTTTTTCCCTTATCTTTTTGGTGCTTTATTTTGTTTAGTTGGCATTGGGGATAATGCCAGCTTTCATTTGAGGGGGTAGGCCCTACATTTTGGATGACTGTATATATTTGACATTTTTATGCTTTCTTGATTTTTCATCTTTGGGTTGTATATAATTTTAACATTTCGTACATTTATCGCACTTTTATTCTACTTTGGGTATGTATATAAAGTCATGTTCCATTGTGTATATTCATCCCATCTATTGTATATTCAAATCCCCTCTTGTATATATTCATTCTACTTTCCGCAAGTTTTTCATTCTTAGCTTCTTATTTGAGATTCGTAGCTTCTTGTTTTCAATGTTTGAAATAAGCCTTTGGTTTTCTTAATGCCACGGTTCTTTCCAAAGGTGGAGTGTTGTGTGAACCGGGTGGCTCTTCCCAATGATGGATGGCCTGACAACCTTCTTAAGGGTTTGAGTCCATTTTTCTTTTTGTTTTTAGTAGTTAGTAGTTAAGGGTACCTCAAGCAAAGCTTCACTTGGTCCTAGCACATTTGCCTTTGATCTTATGGTCAAAAACAAGTTGTTGTGTTTAGGATGGTGAAAGTCGTGACCTTGAGACTCTTGTGTTGGCCTATAATCATCAAGTGGTTTTTCGGGACCATTGTGAGCTTAAATCTTATCTAAAGTCGTTGTGGGCCCCCGACTCTGTGTCTTTAGCAATCCCATAGCTTATGTGGTGAGTAATCGTATTGCAAGTCCATGTCCCGAGCCATTGGTCTAGAACTTTCCTTGAATGTTTGTTGAGGCGAAATCCTAAGTGAATTTTGACTTGAGACATGATTATAGGCTCTCCTTGGTCCAAATGATAGCTTGAACACTTCCATAACCTACCAATGATAAGATCCCTAGTCAGCCCTTTTGAGCCTTAGACCTTTTTCCTTCAAGAACCATGATACAAGCCTATACCTGTTCTAAAAGATACCCTCTCTTGGCACCCGATCTTTCCTTTAGCACATGGCAAAAGTATAAGTTTGGGGGGAGAGACGAGGATTGCAACAAAGTGGTAAAAAAACACAAAAATGAAGAAAAGGAAAGGCAATGAAAAAGAAAGAAAAGCAAAAAGACAAAAAGAAAGTTCAATATGAAAAAGAATAAAAAGGGATTCAAAGAAAAGCAAAGAATGAAAGGTGTGGAAAGTTGAAAAAGGAGAAAAGGTTTGAAATGCATAAGAAAGAGTGACAGTGTGTCTCTCTAACCCCTTAGAAAGAATTGAAATGACTCAAAGAGTCAAGTGAATGGATGCCAAATGAATCAAAAGAAGTGCTTAAGGGAAGATGGAACCTACTTAGACCAAAACATTTCCTACCCTGAACCAAAAGCCTTCACAATGTCTCCACAAAAGCCCTATATGATCTTGAGTTGAATGAAGCTTACATTAGTGGATACTCACATAAGGGGCAAACATATGGTACCTAGAGCCGGACTTGTGGCTTTTTCTTGAGAGAGATGAGTGAACTTCCATTTACCTTGTTCTGAGTGCCATTATTCTAAAGGTGAGGTTAGCTTAGGAAGAGTTGAGGATGTGTGAGTTTGGGTTCCACAATGACTAAAGTAATAGAAAGAGTCCTTTGATGTGTTGAGTCAACCCTTGATGCTCTTGTGTCACACTTGATCCATGGTGTTTTCAAAGAGTAAATGTTGTTAATGATTCATGTGTATTGAGGGCAATTGTTAGTCCCAATTGAGGCTAGTTGAGGTCACTTTAGAACAGCTGAAAATTTCTTGGATGTTCCCTCAAGGGGTGGGTCTTATTTTGTTTGCTTGAGGACAAGCAAAAGCTTAAGTTTGGGGGAGTTGATAACTACGGATTTTGACGCATTTTATACTCCTTCTTGCTTATACTTTGATTAGAAATTCATACAAAATAGTCCCAAAAGGCTCACCAGTTGTGCTTGATTGCAGGTTTGATCAACCAAGTGACAAGATGTCAAAAATTAGCTCAAAAGGAGTAAAACTTGCACAAGCACCAAAGACAAGACAAAGCTCAGGCTAAATAAGGCCAGTGCGACCGCACTACATTCTGTGCGGTCCACACTGGGAGATTCAGAGAGGTGGATTTTCAGGCCAAGAGGCAGTGCGGCCGCACTACCATTTTGTGCGGTCCGCACTGAGATCAACGCGGCTGCAGTCCATTCTCTACGGTCCGCAGTGAGGAGAATTAGAGAGCTGAAATTTCAGGATGTCAAGCCAATGCGGTCCGCGGTCCTTTTTGTGCGGACCGCACTAGAAGCCTCCGTGGCCGCAGTCCATTCTCTGCGGTCCGCGATGCCAAGGTTCAGAGAGCAGTTTTTCAAGTCCAAAGCCCTAGTGCGGACCGCGGTCCATTTTGTGCGGTCTGCACTAACCCTGTAGGGGCATTTTTGTCCAGAATTGTCAGCTTAGTATAAATAGCTTCTTTTTCATTTTTAGGTAAAGCAGATAGTATCAGAACATAGCTGCGCTCGTGGGTTCGAAGTTTGTAGCCATTTTGGGCAATTTTATCTACATTTCATCATTGAATCTTTGTGTTTATCTTAGTAATTAATTAATATGAGTTTATCTTCATCTATTTCTTGTTTTTCTTCTTTAATTATGAGTAGCTAGACCCATAAGCTAGGGTTGTGGCTCAACCCTAGTGTGGGTAATTGATGGGTCTTGTACGGAAAAATTGACTATGGGTGTTTGATATTTGGGCTAATTCCATGTTTAATTGCTAAATTAGAGGTTGCAAACACTAGTTTGTGTTTAGTTGACTTTTGCTCTTCTTGAGAAAGAGAGCCTAAGTCTCTAGAATTAGTCCAACAAGGAATTGGGGCATACTTAAGAGAATTGATAGCCCCAATTAAAGGGTTAAACCGAGAGATCGTAATACCCGACTTGAACCCTAGTTGCTTGTGCAAATTTGCATATCCAATTGATCTTGAGAAAGTCAATTCGGGCAAAATCACTCAAACCACCGAGAGGTGTAGAGTGGGTAAAGTAGTGCAACGGTTATATCATACTCCCCAAATATGTCAAACGTGCCTTAGACTCAAGTACTCGTCAATTGACCACCTAGGCGGAAGTCACTACCCTAGTGCCTTTTAAACCATTTGAACAACCCGTAGCATTATAACTCTTAGCTTAATCTAGTTGCATTTACCATTTGTAGTTTGATAAATAGTAGAAGTAAAACAAAAACCCCAAAAATGTTTAGAAGTGTAATTTGGAACACATACGCAACTCTACACTAGATAGATACTCGATTCCAAATTCTAGCTCTCTGTGGATATCGATCCTGACCCTAAATCGGGTAAAAGCTGCTCCGACCCTCTCTCGCTACTCAATTAGTAGTGCGGAGTAGGCTGCGATCAACACCCCGCAGGAGATAACCCACCTACTTCGCCTCAAACTAACATCTCTTTATACCCTTCCACCGTCATAAACATCACACAATCACTTAATCTTCTTGAGTCTGAACTCATATCACGACATGAAGTCTACTTCACTCCCCAACTAAACAATGAAAAGATCCTTCAACACACCTATAACTCGGGGCTATACATCAAATCAAGATGGAAATCAAGCACCAATAGTTCTTTCTACACCTCAAGCAGAACCTTCTCGTCACATTCAAATCATATGAACACATCTCGCAGTCACATCATACTCATCACGTAGCCATCTAGCAATCACTTCCACTAATAGGGACACTACCGAACATATAAATTAAAAAGTACGTGCTCACACAATCAACACCTCAGTGCTCAAGTTACAGTCAAAACCCAGCCTCAAGTCCTCCAAACTGGCCCAACATCAACACACAAAAATCACATCTCGCACCTCATCCAGGGAATCATAAACTGTCATGATGGCACCTATCGTGGTACTAGGCAAGCCGACTTTTTACAAAAAACAACACGATATATTTCATTTTAACGATAGATTCAAGCTATTTACTAATAAAACTTCATATAGAAATTCTATATAACGAAAGTGTGGAAAAAAAAGCCTGACATCGGGTGTCACTAGTCATGAGCATCTACAAAAAATCTGTCCGAAAATACTGAGACTAAGGCCCAAACATGGCATTCAGCCTAATTACCGAAACTCTTTCTAAAACACATAAGTATTATATAGTTTCAACCAAATATGCAACTTTATAGTTGCTACGGGACAGACCAAGTCACCATCCCCAATGGTGCACGCCCACACGCCCGTCACCTAGCATGTGCGTCACCTCAAAATAGTAAAACGATACGAAATTCGGGATTTCATACCCTCAGGACTAGATTTACAATCGTTACTTACCTCAAGCCGATCAAATCTCTACTCGCGATGCTCTTGCCCCTTGACTCAGCCTCCAATGGCTCTGAATCTATTCACAACCAGAACAATACCATCAAGTACTTAATGAAGGTACAATCATCTCAAGAGGGGATAAATATCAAATCATAAAATAGTTCAAGATACCATTATTCAAAATCTCAAATGTCAAGAAGATTTTCAACTATAATCCGAAAAAGTCCACCGATTAGTTGATTCGCCCAACACATGCGTCATGCAATTATATCAAACATAATCAAGTAACAAGAAGGACCGGAGTCCTAGATCAAGTAGGGTCGTCACCCAATTATCAAGAGAATCAAGAGCCATATTAAAAGTGGCTTTCCCATCCATACTCAAAATGGACAAGGTCCATGATTAGGATGGAGTGTGAATCCAAAGTCAAGATGGGTTAAGATCCAAATAAAAGGCATACCAATAAAAGTGACAAAGTCACTATCACAAGAGGGATAAAATCCCAACAAGAATGCAATGATGCTCAAGCAATCCGTATATGTGGGCGAGTTAAATTGTCTTTCAAAAATACTTCACATGACACTCATATAATTTTTAACAATATCATAACTCAATTACGAAATTATACCCTTAATGACCACTAATAAATCAAAATGCCTCAAGATATTCTTTCTCAAGCAATAAAGCAAGTAAACTAGTAAAGTAGCAGCGAAGTCAATATGACAACAAATTTTACCTCAATTTCACCAAACCTTGACCAGTTACAATATCTCAAAAAATTAAATTAAAAGAAACACTCAAGTTTTATGTGCAAACCTTGGAGCTTTAGTGTTTCTAAAGCTCAAACGACATCAAGGGATTTAAGATCTTCTAAGCTAAGAAAAGAGCGATTTTCCTAAAGTGTGCTCATTATCTTGAACGAATGTCTCTTGTACCACAAGTTTGAGAGAGTTTCTCCACAAATCCAAACATAGGGTTTCAAATAAGCTTAACCCATCTTGATTCTTGAATTTAACATTCAAACATATATTCAAAAGATAATGACTAAAACTTTTATGTAAACAAATGTGATCTTAATGTGTTGTGAGAGAATGGAACTTGTGTGGATTGAGAGTTCTCCAATAAAAGGGCTAGAACAAAGAAGAAGAAGAAGAAAATGTCTATCAGAGAGAGAAAGAGATTTTGCTAATATAAAGGGTTTATCTCCCAAATGGGTAGAAGCTAGATATTATTTTTGTCAAATGGATCAAAATAGATTTAAGGGATCCAATAGGATATACTACGTCTTTTTTTTAATATCCCCTTTTTATTATCAAATAAATTAGAAAAATTAAATTTAAGAAAAGTGATAAAACATTAGCAATAAAAACAAGATCACCTAAATACACATAATTTATTTATAAAATTTAGGGTGTTACAAATTTAATCTTTTATAATATGTTGAAAATAATTCATAAAATATTTTTTATTGATCATAGAAATAGAACAATTTTACTTTGGTCTTGAGAGTTTCTTCTTTCGTTGAAGTTAGCAATCAATAATTTTTAGAAACTTAAATTTTTATAATTTAATTTTATAACTCAAACACAAATTTTAATATAATATTTATGTAATTTTTAAAACTTTTATATTCATTAAGATAGGATACACGCGCAACTCGCGTATTCTAAGACTAATATTAGGAAAAGAGAGGATAGCTCTCCATCTGATCTCCGGTTAACTAGCACGGTTCAAATCATTTGTTTCAAAACTAAGTGAATTTCTTAAATAGTTTTTGCTAAAATGAAAATATGCGTAAAGTTTTTGAAAAAGAAATACTCCTTTGTGGCCCTTCCCCAGATTTTAGGTGAATACGAGATATTTTGTGCATCGAACTTCTTTTTAGAAAATGAAAAATATGCTTAAAATTTTTGAAAAAAATACTCGTTTGTTCTCTAGTAGTGTTTGGTTGTAATTTTCTTTCTACTAATTTTTTAACAAACACTTTCTAGAAACAAATGCGTGAGTTGTTGATGGTCGGAGTAGGGAAAAAAAGATTCTAAGGAGTTGTTGATGGCCACTTAAACTTGCACCCGATGTCATCCCGGTAAACAAACTTACAACTTTCTCATTTAGATACTCAAAGTTGAGAGAATAAGTATTATTAAATACCTCTGACCGTTGACCATGCTTGTGTGGTAACGCCTTGTGTGATGTGGCAATAGTACGTGCCAATCACGCGAATTAGATTTGTGAATTCAGTTTATTGGAATAAAAAATACTAAAGAAAGACAGAAACTAAAAATAAAAAGAAAAACCCAAATGCCTCCAGGTACCCCCTCCTCATCTTCTTCGTTACCCTCTCATCACGGTCCTCTTATCTCTTACTTTTTCTTTTATTTTTTTCGTTAACACTTCCCCTTTTCTTCCAATTCTTTTTCTGTCTTGACATAAAAGAAAACTATTTTTCCTCTTCCTCTGTATGTTCCGTCGTTCATAGTTTCACAGCAAAAAATTTCGAACTTAAAATTGAATCAGTAAAATCCACGGTATTTCACAACAAAGGAATCAAAACTTAAAAAATGAGCAGCATAGGAACGGGTTGTGACTTATCGGTGACAATATTATTGCCAGACGGCAAAGTATTTCAGATTAAATATGCTGGCAAAACCGTCGATAACAGTAGAAACGAGTTATTCATTGGTGCTTAAAGGTTCTATGGTTGACTCACACTTTGACCATTGAAAATGATGGCTTGGGGGTTTGGGCAGACTCCATTTGAGCAGAACGATTTGAGCAGACTTCATTTGAGCATAACAATTGAAAATGTAGAGTTCTTCGAGAGAGACGACGGAAAATGAGTGTTTTAGGGTCTTTAGGTCAAAAATGACACGTGGCAGGTTTTAATTCGTTTATTGCTGATTGGGTTGCTACGTTTGTGAAATTATTATGCACGCGCTATGATTCAACGGTCGGATGTGTTTATTAGTTCACTTATGCCGGGAGGTTTTTTTGCCAAAAAAAAGTAACACTAATTCTGAAAAAAAGAAAATGTAAAAAAGAAAACGGAGGAATATCCGTTGAAAACTTCAATGCGTAAACCAACGGAAAGAGAGAAAACAAACAAACGACGAAGTATTGACGCAAACCGAGAAAAAAAGAAGAGAAATCAGAAACGAGGAAAGAAGCAGGTTGTAGATCAGCTGACATTTCAACAGCATATATATAAAAACCGGTGCGCGCCAAACCCACCGAATTCCCCAGTTCACACGGGTCGCGTGCGTCTACTACGATTCTTCATAGTTACGCCAAAATGGATGATTTCTTCAATTGAATTTCAGCTCGGAAACCCATGGCTTCGTCGCCGTCGTTTCTCACCGGCGAGAGAGCTGTGGCAGCACTCTTCATTGCTCGAATTGTCTTTTCTATCCCTCAATCGCTCCTCTCCGAATCCCTCTCCCTTTCTCTCCTCTCTGTCCTCGCTCTCTCTGTCGAGATCTCCGTCGATGCCTCTTCTTCAGTTTCCCTCCCTCACTTCTTCAAAACCAGGTTTATTTATGATTAAGTTTATGCTAACCCACCGCAATTATCATGATGGTCACTGTTTTTTTATAATTTAAAAAATACCTTTTTTGGATTGGCCGATGGAATAGCTTGTGCCTTACAGTTCTAACCACTAGGCTGCATCTGCAATTTACAAGTTTACATAGTTTTTGCTTTGATTGTTGTTTTGTTTATTTACTTGGAAATATGTGGTTGAATATGGCTAATTTATGAATGATTATTGTGCTTTTTAATTTATGCTCCTACTAATATATTTTTCCTTGTACTGTTTATTTATTTAAGTTGTGGTACTATTTTTCAGGCCTGGTGCATCATCAGGTATATTTTTGGGGGCAGTAACGCTTCCTGGGCTTATGGTATCAAAGTTGATCCAGGTTTCAAGAGCAGTATCTTTAAGTCAAGTTGGAACTGAAGGTATACCACTGGTTGTTGTTTTTTACTGAACATGATAATGGATTGTTTCGAGAAATAAATGAAGGTTTAAACAACATAACTAGTTAACATGAAATAGTAATGACAGTTATGATACCCAAAAGTGCAGTATGAAGAATAAGGATAATTTGTCTGTGAATTGATACGTTATTAACACTATTTTTTCTAATATTTACTATATTGTGCTTGTGTAGCTGTCTACTGTATCTCTTAACTCAAAAGATTGTTAAGTTGCGTTCTATCTTGTGATGTTTGTACATGGAAAAGGGCTGTTTAGTAGAGGAAAGGTATAATTTTGCTTTTGCTTGTGTAGTTAAGAAGGAGCGTGGTTGTGTTTTACATATTTATTCACCTAATAGGTCGATTTCCACTAGAAACTTTCGTTAGTATATGTGAGATTGTATTCAGGATTTTTGTTGATTCCTACCTTGCCTCGCCTGTATGAATGTCTTCTTTTGATTTTGACCTTTTAACAGAGCTTGAAAATCTGCAACTACTATATTGGGTGACATCTGCAAGTTGCGTCACCGTGCTAGCTTATCTCTGCTTCATTTTTTACCGTCAATCAGACAGCAAGAATTGTGCTACTTTTCGTATTAGCTTAAGTTGCATAGCGTTGTATTGCGGAGTGTGCTGTGTCTCATTTGCTGTGAAATCTCATGATGGTAGGTCAATTTCTCTTTCTTATATTCACTTATTGATTCATTGGTCAACCCAGTAAGTTAGTTGAGCCTTTCTTAACAATTCTTGGTCAACTTCTCCTGTAGGGTGGTATGCAGTAGCAATCTTATTGTGGCTGTTCTTTCATGGATTTGCAGCAGTAAAACTAATTCAGAATATTCTTCACACTTTTCCAGCATGCGCTTCAATTGGTTGGTCATGTTACTACGTTTTTTCATTTTACTGGATATATCTGTAGCATCACAACTACCAAATTGCACACTTGATATGAGGGTCCACTCTGTTGTGCAAAGATTCAGTTCACATTCTCTTTCCACTAATCACAATAAAACTAAGATTTATTTCGGTGTTAGACAATATGAAGGAATTCTTTTACCTAGAGCTTCATTCTGCCAGTTTCCCAGTTCCATTTGGTCATGGTTTAAACAATTGTTGGATACAGTTACATATCTGCTGATGTGTATACGTTCCATCAATACATATATGTCGATTCATATCCATCCCACTGCTGCATAGCTGATGATTCATATTTAATGGCTCCTGTTATAGTCATGCCAGATGACGCAAAAATGTAGTAGGTAACAAAGATGTTATAGACACATTGGCGATAATATCGTGTAAAGACAAATCTACCGAATACGAAGATGATATTGGCAATCTTTTTCACTCTTCTTAGGATTAACCTTTATTTCTTGTTCTTTTCTCGTGAAAAATTGTTGTCTAACTATGGGAAAGGAAAAGTCTTAATATAAAAAGATCTGAAACTTGACAGTAAATTTTGGACTTTTCAAACTTTCTTTTTATATTCTTATTTTAGGGTGGCTCACATTTTGATGTTAGTTGGAAGCATGGCTCGCTTTTAGAGAAGATTAAAGCTGCTTGGATATTGTAATGTCACTTATGATGTAGGATTGGCTTGTAGTTTGTTGAAGTTGTCTTATCTGAAGTTTGAAGGAGGATTCGTACGAATTATATACAATATTTAATGTGTTTTTAATAGTTAATTGGATTAAAATAATGATTCAAATAATCACCTCAAAGTTCACAAATTATTTCTAATATAAGAACTTGTGAAGCCTATATGCAGCTAAAGTGCACTTAATGCTGATCTACGATCAATTTGCTATGACTGCTGCCAAATAAAAACCCTCCAATTCCATATCGAATTCTGCAACTTTGAACAATGCGCTGGATATTAAGTTGCACTCTTGGAACATATTTTATTCCACACAAAGCACTGTTTGAACATTCTTGTTTCGGCAATCTATATTTCTTGTTATCTTAGAGAACAGAGGCTCAAATCTTTTGACTTGTCCTATTTCGTTTTGCTTTGTTTGATGAATGGTCCTCTTGTCTTCTGCACACTAATTTGACATTCTTGTTTCTCTTCTCAGGAGAAGCATTACTGGTTACTGTTGGCCTTGTTATCTATTTCAGTGATATGCTAGCTTGTACTGCTGCTAAGGTTAGTTTCATACTTTTACTTATCTGATATTAGATGAAATGGATACCTAATAAGCAGTATTGTGTCTGTGAACAGTCCCATGGTTACTTTACTGCATCTAAGCTAGTGACAGTACCATATGGAGTCCAGAGAAGTGAAGTTAGCATTATTATTCAGGTATTGTACAAGCTGTTAGTTTTCTAGACTATCCTTTCCATATAGAGTAAAAGATTTTGATTCAGAGTACTGATCACAAAAGGTAACACTATGTTCCAGGGATTGATTACTGGCCTTCTTGTTTTCCCTATGCTATTTAAAAGCGTGCTTCAAATTTTGGAGCGGGTCAGCTCGGCACCTTCTAGAGATAGAGGAGATGATCAAATGAGGCGATCTTTTGTGTTCTATGTTTCCCTCGTATGTGTTCTTGTTGTAGCTGTGCCATCATGGATGCAGCTTGTTCAAGATTTTCATGTGCACCCTTTTCTGTGGTAAGCGTCCCTTTAGAACTCATTTATGTCGGATAATTGGACTTATTATGTTGCATATTGTTATTCTGTTGCATGATTTGGTTGATGGAGGTCTAATGGTTTGTAGGGATGATTCACACTTAAATTAGACAATTAGATTTTATTGATAAACAGTTACCTGAGACTATGCAACAAGTTGTGTGACTTATAACTGGTAGTTAAAGACTACTTTAAAAAAAAAAGTACTCGAACGAAAAGGACAAGAGTTGAGAAGACTTTGCTGTATCTTGAATGGGATGTTTAGATGTTTTTCTTGCTTCTTTTTCATTGGTCTATGTGTACTTAAGTATTCTAAGAGTTAATACTTCTTGGGATAAAGTTTACATTCTTACTCAGTATTCTTTAGTATATTGAGGCAAGAGAGAAAAAATAATGTAATTGACCAGGAATTTGCTCTAAACAGCTAAGTTCATCGTTGTTTTTCAGTTTTTACAAATGTGGTTCCTGAAGTTATAGGATCAGTTCTTGGTAACGTGTTAAGCTCATCTAGCGCCTATGTTATTCCTACCTTCTCTGGATATTGATGCCATTGAATCAGATTCTGAACCGCAAATTTATGCAATTCTCACCTGCTATTTTCATATTTATTTTTCATCTCCTACTTCACCATCAGTGGCTACCTCTAGCATTTCAACATTAGTTTGTGGTTTTCAATGGCTATTTTCACAAAATTTTAGTTCTGAAGATCCTAAATAATTGTGGAGGCATGACTTTTGAGCTTTGAGCATTTTCACAAAATTTTAGTTTTTAAGCCAAGCTCTAGCTTAAGTAACACCAACCTTCGTTCGCGAAGCTCGGTTAAGCTTGAGTTCAAGCCAAAGACCTATGAACTGAGTTGAGCCCTTGAGGCTCTAACTCAGCCCTAGGCTTGTTGCTACCATCTACCCAAGTGGAGCCAAAGACCTATGAACTGAGTTGAGCCCTTGAGGCTTTAACTCAGCCCTAGTCTTTTTGCTACCATCTGTCCACGTGGTGAACCATCAGGGTAGAATGATTAAACTAACTGAATTAAGAGGAGATTCTAAATTCTTTGTTCGGCTTCCTGCTCCTTCATTCGTGCAGTGAATAGCTCTCATATCATTTTACAGTGAATCAAAGCATATATCCTTTTCCTCCAAATATATGGAAAGTGTTACTATCTTTTGCTCATGTCTTAGTTTTCTGTCTTGTGATTGCTGCAGGGTATTGGACTTTGTTCTGTCAGAACCGCTTAAAAGGTTGTCGTTGTGTATCTATTGGTTGGTTGTTATTTATGTATCAGTTATCCGGTTTTACAACATTTCAAAGAGCAGTAAGATTGAGAGGATTCTTCTTCGGAAATACTACCATTTAATGGCTGTTTTGATGTTTGTTCCTGCTCTCATACTTCAGGTGATTTGAGTTGAAATTCTTTACGAAATCTTTCTCCTTTTGGGCCTATTATTTATTTTTATGAGAGTGGTGTTGACCATCTATGTCTTTCTTCAGCCGAAGTTTCTTGATCTGGCTTTTGGTGCAGCTTTGGCAGTTTTCTTGATATTGGAAACTATACGAGTAAGGTTTCACTGCGCTCTTGTCTTGTTTCTGGATTTCATTGGGTACAACTATCCAATGTTCCTGTGCAATTTATTATAATTTTTGATCTTATGGCTGTAGTTGTGGTAGGCCATATGGAGGGATGTGCAATGAAGAACATATCAATTTACAAGTCAAATCTTTTTCTTAGCCTCCCCCCCCCCCCCCCCCCCTAAAAAAAAAAAAAAAAAAAAAAACCCAAAAAGGACATTTCCCAATATTAATTATAAAAAGAAAAAACAGAAAACGAAATGTCTGTCAAGTTTAAGCACGCTTTTCAACTGAAGCCAAGCCTGTCAACTAAAAAGTATCTTATGTTCACTTCATATTGACTTTTGATATGAAACTTCTTGTACATGTTAAGCATCAATCAGTTTTATATAACTGAAGTCTGAATAAATTGTTGCACTTTTTTTAAATACGGAAGTATGTAATATATACTTGTAAATGCAACATGTTAAATTGTTCTTTTTCTTTTTCTTTGTTACCCATGTTCTTGGTGAACTCATTATGATTTGTGGCAATGCTTAAACTATTCATGATGCTAGTTGACATGACGCTTCACGATATTTGTCATGCCCTTTGGGACAGATATGGAGAATCTGGCCCTTGGGACAGCTTGTGCACCAATTTATGAATGCCTTTACGGATCATCGTGACACTGATCTTCTTATTGTCAGGTTTGAAATGATTCCTCCATAGCATAAAACTAGTTACAGCATATCCCTTTTGTTAACTCTAACCATTTGCCTCCTTTCCATTTTCAGCCATTTTTCACTCTTATTAGGATGTGCACTTCCTATCTGGTTGTCCTCTGGTTTCAGTGACCGACCATTAGCCCCTTTTGCTGGGATCTTGAGCCTTGGAATTGGAGATACAATGGTAGAGTTGCTAGTCTTAGCTTGTCCTATATCTTTCTCCCTGCACTAGTGTAAATATGCTTTCCAAGAACTCCTGAAATTTAGGGTTCTAGTATGATGCAGAAAGTCTAACATGCTTGAAAAGTGAAAAAATCTGGAAAGGCATCTTTTCACTAGATCACTTATTGAAAAGGATTATACTGATGTAACAGGATTGGTGTCCCCTGATCCCTTGGTAGAAGGCTTTCCTGCTGTTGGCCTTGTGGCCGGCAGACGTTCTTGCGTCTTTATTGGTGTTCTAGAAGACTAGAACAATAAACGATCTGCAATGAAGAAAGATTTATAAAGTTGTGACTTAGCTTTAGTCCAAGCAAGCACAACACTCTGCAGGGGAAACTAACTGCAATAGTGAAGAAGAACACTATTGGTAGTTTGAGTAGTAGAGAATGAGTTTAGGGTTGGTGACTCATTATTGATTATCATTTATGCACTGTAAATATTAATGTTAATCCTTTATGCAGGCATCAGTGGTTGGCTACAAGTATGGGGTCCTCCGCTGGAGTAAAACTGGCAGTATGTCTCTGTTCCCTTTCGTGTTTCGTCATTGCTTCTTTTGTATCCCTCACCATCTGAATCTATTAATTCTCTTTGGCAGAGAAGACAATTGAAGGCACTGCTGCTGGCATAACATCTGTCCTGGCTGCATGTTCCATTCTACTTCCACTTCTAGCTACATCTAGATACATCTTAGATCAGGTAGCTCTCTCCCTCAAACACATGTACAAAGGGCTGTCTGCATGCATCCTGTTCAGACCAAAAAAAGTGCTCTTGTACATGTTTATATATTAATGAGAAAGGAAATTATGTGGCCTTGGTTCAATTCAAATGGCAGTTATGCAGCTTGAACTTATTCTAACTGATGCCGTAAGAGGCATAATGTGAGATCACCTTAAAATTAACCTCCTATCCTTAAGAATAACGAATCTCATTCTAATTGCTTAGTGGCCCCTAATTATCCAAAAACCTATCAATTTCATGCCCTCTTGGGGCTGAATCGTCGAATTAAAGTAGGCACTGAGATCAGTGAATGGCGCAACCGCACATTTTTCTTAACTATGAAAGCCAACTATTGTTAAGATTCTCATAATTAACTTTGTGATTGGTTTTGATGCTGTATTGGCAATTGTGCAGAACTGGTTTTCTCTTCTTTTCGCTGTGACAATAAGCGGTCTGTTGGAAGCCTACACTGCCCAGCTGGATAATGCGTTCATACCTCTGGTGTTCTATAGCCTTTTGTGTCTGTGAACACCTATCCGCTGATCCATGAACTTTAAACTACTTTTCTGAAAACAACACGCTGATCTTTTGACAGTATCATTTAAGCACACATTCTTTTTGTAGATATCACTGTAGTAGAGTTACTTGACATGTACAATAGGTTTGATAGGAGAAAAAGCAAAAGCTACTCTTTTGTAATCTAGATGCAGAATTTGTTTACCGAAAGGTTCAAGTAAATTTTTTTTCTTCAAATGTTGTAGTTGTAACTTTTGCCTTTTATACTTCATCCTCCTTTAACGGTATGGATGTAAATAAAATAGTCAATCAGAGCTTACAGGCGCTAGGAGAGAAGTATTTGTCGAAATTTCCATGTTATGTACTGGTATTTTGAACTTAAACTAGCAGTAGTTTATGATTCATCATCTTTTTACCCTTCAAATGTTTGATTCTATTGAAGTGGAGCACTGCAACGACGACGACGACCCAGTAAAATTCCACTAGTGAGGTTTGGGGAGGGTAATTTGTACGCAGACGCTACCCCTAACCCGAGGGGTTAGAGAGGCCGTTTCCGATAGACCCTCGCACTACTAGAAAACTGGCAAAAAGCGTCCAGAAAAATTGATCGAAATCGGTTGGAATTGAACAAAAACTGATTGATTTCAATTCGTCGAAAAAACAATGGTCGCTAATGCAAGGCGACCGCAGATGGTTGATATTTTCGACCGAAGTCGGTCGGTAATTTTCAACCCACTTTGACCAAATAATCTGACACAAAATAAATTTACCGACCAAATTCGCTCGTTCTTCTTGAAAATAATTTTTAATTATTTTTAAATTAGCGATCGACTTCGGTCGGAATTTTAATTATTCATTTTTTTACTATTGTTTATTTCAGACCGAACTCGGTCGGTAATATTAAAACATTTAAAAATTAAAATCAAAATTCCGACCGAATGACTGAAGTCGGTCGGTAAATTTAAATTTCTGCAAAATTTAACTGAATATTTTCGACCGATTTCGGCTGTAGGCGGTCGGTTTTCTGGGTAAGTTTTTGGCAGAATGCAGCCGTTTTACAGTTGCACCACCTGCCAACAACCAATCACCTATAATGGCAGCATTACATTACTGCCATTCAGCCAATAACAATAATAACAACAACAATAACAACTATCAAAACTATATTAACAATATTTATAGAGTTTCAAATACCAAACAACAAAACGTTTCACAAGTTAAAAGTTCAAACATCATTCAATGAGTGTTTTGTACTACATCATCTCCATCTCCATGTCCATCCCCACTACTAGAAGCTTCATCGTCGGCATGGTTCGAAGGATCACGACGAGAAGGATTAGCATCTGGGGAAGACTCATGAGACCGGGGAATCGGGAAAGCACCACTAGCAAGAAGATTGGTCAGTTGATCTTGAAGGACATTAAATTGTTGGTCCCTCTTTTCTAGCTGAACTTGAAGGGTATCAAATTGTTTATCTCTCTTTTATTCTCTAGCCTTTGTCTCTTCAAACTCTGCTATCAGCTTTGCGATCTTCTTCTCCATAGCCGAGAGAGTCGACCTATCAATTGCCTCGCCCTGGGCGGAAGTCCCTATACCTTGCAATCCAGCACTGTAATGCCGAAATGATCTCTCTGAAAGGCCGTATACTATCCTATTTTTAGGACCACCGCCAACATCCAACCATATCTTCTGCGCTTCTTCGTCTGAAAGGGTGGTCGCTCGCCTTGCTCATTCGGTGGAAAGCTCAGAGTGTACTCCTCCACATTAGTCTTGTAGCGACCCTTTATTTAGAAGATAGAAAATTATTAACTATATAATATTATAAATATTAATTTCAAATTATAGTAGTTATGAAACTTACATATGTAGTCTCCGCCCGGTCCTCGACCCATCTAGTTGGATCTGTCGGTGCCTTCTTCTTCCGGATGTGAGTCTCCATGAAAAACTCATCATGAGTCATCTTCCTCCCACATTTTTTCCCTACAAATATAATAAAACATGTTAACTAAATTAAAATATATAAATATAGTTCGATAAAAATAAATTTAAATATTTTAAGGAATTATCAGTAGTCTCCTCGCAGTCCCCATGCTCCTTGTACCCACACAGTGGAAGGAGCCACCCTTCTCAGATGCTCGGGCCTTCTCTCCTTGTTCACTCTTCTTCTCGAATTTCTCAGTGGTCCACTGCCTCGGCAGATCCTCCCATAAATGCGGTAGAATCCATGAAGGCTTCTTGCCCTTCTTCCGAGCAGAACAGAAGGAATAAGATAGTTTCTTACAACATTTGAACTCAACATTTGCAAGAATTATACTGTTATGTCGGTCCTCCCAGGCACACTTAGTCTGCAAATGAAGTGTGTAACATTAGATGAAAATATAGTTAATATAATGCTTAAATAGATAAGAATTGTATTAAAACCTTAAATTGGTTGAAAATTTGCTCCACGAACTCCGGTGAAAATTCACTCCAAGTCACATAGGGTGCATCATACAACCGGCCAAGAGCTTCAGTGATTATCTTTGTAGTCTGAAGACTAGGTATGAACCTGCAAAATAGCAATTATATTAAATAAACAAGACTAGCTATTATAATTCAGCAAAAATAAGGAAGTAATAAATAAATCTTACCCATTACCCTCAGGCCTGATGATCATCCTATGATAACGACCGTACAACACTTCCTCTGGATCATCCTCCTCCGATGAATCTGAAGCGTGCATAGAAAGGGAGGCATTTGGCTCAGTGCTACTATCCCGAAGGCGAAGTCCAGAAATGCTAGGAGACGAACTCCATGGAGAGGGAGACGGGGTCGCTGATGAAGATGGATGCGATCTAGAACCCTGCTACGATCCATACCACTGCTGCGATCCGGGTGGCTGAAATCTAGATGGATGCGATCCAGCTGGTGGTGAAGCAAATGGAGAAGATGACGGGCGTATCACCACAAGGCCCTGTGACTGCTGACACGGTAGACCCATGTAACTATATGCAAGATCATGTGGAGGAAGCAGGGTATAGATCTGTTGTGTAGAATGGTAAGAATACTGTTGGGAGGCCGAATGGTAGGAAGTCTGATGAGTAGATGGATGTGGTGGAAAAGATGTGTGCCTAGAAGATTGCTGCCGGCCATTAGCAGCGGAGGGATGCAAGTGTGGAGTGGAAGAAAGCGAAGGTGTAGAACTATCTCATGATCAATAGGCCTCTTATCCTTTCTAGACCTACCCCGACCCCTACCGGTCATCTGCATATTAAAGAAAATGTTAGAATTGAGATATAAATCTATATAAGTTAAGAGCGCTTGAAAATCTATATAAGTTGAGAGCGCTTGAAAAAACTAACATGGTAGTCGTCTTCGAAGTATCCTTCGTCGTCCGAAAATTCTTCCTCTTCACTTATTTCATTTTCATCAGGTGATTCTTCGTCCTCATTTTCTATGATTGTTATTTCCTCCATATCAACTTCTTCTAATATGCGTTGAGGATGCTCCAAGTCATTTTCTAACTGATCATCCACCATTTGGTTAACACTTGATGTATCGTTTTGGTAAGCAACATCTAGCACATTCTCAACTTTCACCCACCAACCAATCAGCCTTATCCCTCCGCAATGGATATGGAGCATATTACACTTGCCTAACTTTTTCTGCAATTATAAAAGGATCATAGCGATCATACTCCCTCTTTTTATTAACCTCAATTATGTTGTACTGCGAGTATACATTTGTACCTCTTCTAGGTGTTGGGTCAAACCACTTGCATCGAAAAATTATGATCTTCTTATTTGGCCAACCTGAATATGATAGTTCTAGAATCTCTTTGATCAAACCATAATAATCATTTTCCCCATCCTGATTGCCTTCACCATCTTTGACACACACCCCACTGTTATTGTTTTTTTTAATACTTGGAGCATTCCTCGGTGTGAAATTTGTAACCGTTCACAAAATACTTAGACATAGTTGTAACCGTAGGTGCAGGTCCCCAAGATATATTTTTCAAAAATTGATTAACACCGTTGTTTGGATTATTGACCTACATGTAGTGTTAAATAAATCACAAGTGAGCAAGTACATTCACAAGTGACCAAGTATGTATATTCACATGTGAGAAAGTATGTAAGACGCACTTACACACTCTTTAAACCATGCCTCAAATGTAGAATATAGAGCGTCATGGCCAAATTGACTCACGAAGTCATTGAGCGACACATTGAAAATTTTGTTAGTTGCATCAACCGAATTAAATAGTAGTCCATGTAAATTAATCTTATGTCAACACTTAAGAAAGGGTTGAACTTTCGGACAATTTAGCAACACATGATTTGAAGCTGATTTGTACTTCATACTACTTAGGCCCCTTTTTGAAATATCTTTAGAACCTCGGCCTAGTTGATTGAATATGGACATTGGTGGATATAATGATCATTCTCAATCACGACATTGTGCTAATTGGGCCTATTTCTAGCACATGGCACATGACTATCGAAGTAGTAAGAACAAAAATGGGTAGTTTCCTTTGCAAGCCTTCCATTTTCTATAGGCTTTGCATATGGACCCTTCAATCCTATTCCTATGTTTAAAAAATCGTTTACACTTGCCGATAGTCCTGCACATTGTCATATTAGACGATAATGTTTAAGAAAAGTACAAGAATGAATCAAGGTTTGATCGTTACCTCTCGAAAGGATACATCCACCTGCAATTAACCGGACCTCCAAGTCGCGCATCGTGTACAGGGTGAACTGGAATGTGTTCCATCACATCAAAGAAACCACATGGAAAAATTCTTCCCAACTTATTACTGATTATAGGAATGTTCCAATTCATTTGAAATAGGTTTTCTTCCCTGATGTGGTAGAACATAAGTCTTTGAAGAACAAACTTATCTCTGTGATGGGTTTCTAGATATTTTCAAGCAACCACAGATTGCAATAGGGATTAAGGTTTCCATTAAGATATGACATTCATGACTTTTCAAATGAGTCAGCTTTCCTTCAACCATATCAGCACATATTCCCAGGTTTGAAGCATAGCCCTCAAGCATCTTTAGGTTTGTAACCCACTCAGAAATCTGTCGTCTTTGTTCCACAGGGAATGTGTAGTTGGCCTTGGGATTGAACACCTTATCATTGTTCGCAGACTGCAAATGTAATTCAGGTCGCATGCAATATTTTTGTAAGTCTAGTCTAGCCTTCGAGTTATCTTTTGTCTTATTCTTATCATCCATCACTGTGTTGAACAAATTGTCAAAATAGTTCTTCTCAATATGCAAGACATCAAGATTATGTCTGAGAAGATTATCCTTCTAATATGGCAACTCCCAAAGTATGCTCTGTTTTGTCTAGTTATGAGTAACACCATATCCAGAAAATTCAAAAGGTGGGGCCTCAGTAACTTTAGTGAAGTTCTAAACCCTCTCCCAAATTTCCTCACCGGATAAAACTGGAGGTGGAAAATCATATTCAATTGTATTCTTTTTTAATGCATTCTTCATCCTTCTGAACTCATGATCAACTAGCAAGAACTAACGATGACAATCAAACCATGTCTGCTTTCGGCCATGTTTTAAAGTGAACGCTTTACCATTTTTCATGCAGTAAGGACGTGCTAACTTTCCAGCAGTCATCCACCCAGACAACATTCCATATGTAGGAAAATCATTAATGATCCATATTAAATTAGCTCGCAAGTTGAAATTTTGCTAGATTGATATGTCATATGTCTCTACTCCATCATACCACAACTGTTTTAACTCATCAATCAGAGGTTGCAAAGATACATCAATCAAAATCTTTGGATTGCAGGGACCGGGAATAACATAATTTAATAAAATATATGGACTAGTCATACACATTTCAGGTGGAAGATTATACGGCGTAATAAAGACCGGGCAACATGAATATGGTGTTGCAGAAATAGAAAATGGTGTGAAACCATCTGCACACAAACCCAACAGAATATTCCTCGGTTCACTAGCATAATCCGGATACGTCCTATCAAAATGCTTCCAAGCTTCCCCATCTGAAGGATTACACATAACACCGAGTGACCTTCTATTTTCGTAGTGCCATCTCATATGAGGAGCGGAACTCATCGATGCGTACAACCTCTTTAATCTAGTAATAAGAGGTAAATAATGCATCGACTTCACAGCAACCTTCTTCCCGCTGGAAACCCGCTTAAAATGAGGTTTTTCACAAAATTTAAAACTTTCTAAATCTGTATCACCCTTATAATACAACATGCAACCATCTTCACAACAATCGATTCTCATAGACGGGAGAGTCCTAACTTAGAAACCAATCTTTTAGCCTTATAGAAATCTTCAGGTATGTTGAAAGTTGGGTCAACTAGTTCACTCATTAGGCCAATGAAAGGATCCATTCCCGCTTGAGAAATATTGGTATATGATTTGATACTTAATTATCTAACCGCAATAGACAACTGAGAGTGCATACTCCCTTCACTTAGTGGACAACTAGCGGCCTCTAACTGTTCATAAAAATATTTTGCCTCTTTGTTAGGAGCTTGTTCAACACTTTCATGGGGTTTCAAACTCGAAATGCCTCCCAAAAGCATCCGCAACCATTTTATGGTATCTAGGATGTTGAACGCTATTCTCCACTGACCTACTACTTTCACTAACAACTACATTATAAAATACACCATCAGTACCATCAACCTCTCCATGACTAGGCCACACAAAATAATTATCCATAAACCCCTTTCTATAAAGATGAGTCGTAACATCCTCCGAACCCAAAAAATTCAAACACTTGCACTTCGTACAAGGACACCAATCATCCCTCCAATCCGAAATGGTTCAAGTGACACTACATGACTAATAAATTCCTTAACCCCTTCAATAAATTCCTCCCTTAATGTGATGACCCGATAGGTCATGTAGAGTTTTAAATCTTAATTCGTTGTTTTGAAGCCTCCAATAGCTTCTTTAAGACTTTCTCAATTTGCGTGCGTAGTCCGGGTGTTTTTCCGAAAGGCTTTTATGTTAAAAATTGATAAAATATGAAATTTTGCCTTAAAAATACATTTGAGTTGACTTCGGTCAACGTTTTGAACAAACGGATCCGGATCTGTGTTTTGACAGTCCGGTGGGTCCTTATCGTGATTTGGGACTTGGGCATATGGCCGGAATCGAATTCGGAGGTCCCTAGCTCGAGTTATCGCTTTTTGTCGAAAACTTGAAGTTTAAAGGTTTAAAGAGTTTAAAGATTTGACCAATGCTTGACTTTGTTGATACCGGGTCTGTATTTTAGTTTTGGAACTTGGTATAGGTCCATTTCTATATTTATGACTTGTCTGCCAAATTTGGTGAAAAACGGAGTTAGTTTGACGTAATTCAGACGCCTGGTTGTTAAAATAGAAATTCTAAAGTTTCATTGAAAATTCCTTTTGATTTGGCGTCCGATTCATAGTTCAAGGTGTTATTTTGGCGATTTGATCGCGCATGCAAGTTTGTATGATATTTTGGGACTTGTGTGCATGTTTGATTTGGAGCCCCGAGGGCTCGGGTGAGTTTCAGATAGGCTTCAGAGTGGTTTTGGACTTAGAAAATAGCTGGTGTTCTTCTGTTTCTGGTGCAGGCCTCAGACCTTGTAATTGCGAGGTCTGGCTTCGCATTTGCAATAAGGCAGGCTCACTGTCAGGTTCGCATTTGCGAGCTATTTCCTCGTATTTGCAAATAATAGCTGGGCACCAAAGGTCCGCATTTGCGAACAAATTGTTCGCATTTGCAATGGGGACTGGGGGAAACTTGTTCGCATTTGCGATCAATTGGGTCGCATTTGCGATAAGGCCCAGTATGCATTTGCGAATAAATCATCGCAAATGCGATGATAGCAGAAATATGGAGACTTTGCATTTGCGAATGAAATCTCGCATTTGCGGGGTTCGCAATTGCAAACTCCAGGTTGCAATTGCGACACATGCGCCTAGTCAAAAGCTGAGTTAGACGGGGTTTTTATCATTCTTTCAAATTTTCAAACCTAGAAAACCCTAGAGGCGATTTTCCCAAGAGATCTTCTTCCCCAATTCATTGGTAAGTGATTCTAACCTTCTTTCTTTCATTACCCATTACATTTCATAAGATCTCAACTTAAAATCTAGGATTTTCATGGTAGAAATTGGGGATTTGGGTAGAATTAGGGATTTTTGTAAAAGTGGAATTTAGACCTCAAATTGAGGTCAGAATTTGAAACAAATTACATAATCGGGCTCGGGGGTGAATGGGTAATTGGGTTTTGGTCCAAATTTTGGGTTTCAATCAAGTGGGCCCGGGAGTTGACTTTTGTTAACTTTTTCAATAATTACCTAAATTGAACCTTTTCCATTCGTGGGTAGTTCCAAGGCTTATTTTGAATCGTTTGGTTGATAATTTGCTAGATTTGGTTGGTTCGGAGGCTTGTTCGAAAGGCAAAGTCGTGGTTGAGCTTTGAGTTGATTTTTGGAGCGAGGTAAGTGTCGTTGTTAACCTTGACTTGAGGGATTAGGACTTGTTTGCCTATTTTCTACTTGTTTAAATGTTGGGTACAACGTATATGTGAGGTGACGAGGACTTATGCGTTGTTGTTGGGTTAAAGCATGAGGGTGGGACTTGTTTCTTGTAATTTCTTTCTTTCTTGATCATGATATCTATGCCTAGACTAGTTTATTACTAAATTGATTGTTCTTTCCGCATTCATAGGCTATATGTGGTAATTGAGTATTGTTTTCTGAACTTGAGGTTGGTAGTATGGAACCATTGTTGGCGTAAGGTCTGTTCTTGATTATTCTATCTCCCTATTGTTATATGTTCATTGTTACATGGTAAGGGAGAGTGTTAAAGCACGACGAGTGATGCCGTGCCATATTTGAGAGTTAAAGCACGAAGGGTGATGCCGTGCCGTGCCGTATCTATTGTTTCATGATGAAATTGAAAGCAAAAGCACAAAGGGTGATGCCGTGCCGTATTTATCATTTTATGGAGAGATTGAGAGTAAAAGAACGAAGGGTGATGCCGTGCCATTATTGCTGTATCATGATAAGGCTGAGAGTAAAAGCACGAAGGTGTGTTGCCGTGCAATTTTGTTCAATGTGTCTATTCATTTTATTGGTTGAAGGTTTATTGATTGTTTCTTGTTAACATTACCTGCTGTAGTTACCGTATCTTGTACCCCTTTCGCATGTCCCCTCCTAATAGTACATGTTAATTCTTTATTTTTTGTTATGTTGTACGTATATTTTCGTCCGCAAAGGTGTCACGATACACATCAGGGAATGATAACAGGAAACAGTCAATAAACCTTCAACCAATAAAACGAAATAAACAATAAATGNAAATTGAAAGCAAAAGCACAAAGGGTGATGCCGTGCCGTATTTATCATTTTATGGAGAGATTGAGAGTAAAAGAACGAAGGGTGATGCCGTGCCATTATTGCTGTATCATGATAAAATACGCACGACAATCACCCTTCGTGCGTTTTACTCTCAATTTCATCATGAAATAAATGATACGGCACAACATCACCCTTCGTGCTTTAACTCTCAAATACGGCACAGCATCACCCTTTGTGATTTAACACTTTCCCTTACCATGTAACAATGAACATATAACAATAGGGAGATAGAATAAGCAAGATCAAGTCTTATGTCAACAATGGTTCCACAATACCAACCTCAACCTCGAAAACAATACTCAATTATCATAGATAGCGCATAAATGCGGAAAGAACAATCAATTTAATAATTAACTAATCTAAGCATGGATATCATGATCAAAGAGAGAAATAAATCACAAGAAATAAGTCCCACCCGCATGATTTGACCCAATAATAACGCATAAGTACTCGTCACTTCACATATACGTTGTATGCAATATTTAGACATGTAGCAAATAGGCAAACAAGTCCTAATAATCCCTCAAGTCAAGGTTAACCACGACACTTACCTCGCTCCAAAGATCGACTCAAAACTCTACCGGGACCTTTCCCCTAGAATACGCCTCAAAACCACTCGTATCAAACCACAATTGACTCAATAATGTCAGATATTGCTAAAGGAATCAATTACAATGCATAATTTTAGGATTTCCAAACTTTCCCCCAAAAAGTCAAAAATCGACCCCGGGCCTGCTTGGTCAAAACCCGAGGTTCGGACCAAAATCCATTTACCCATTCACCCCCGAGCCCGATTATGTAATTAGTTTTGGAATCCGACCTCAATTTGAGGTCTAAATCCCTAATTTCCAAAACCCCCCCAATTCTTCCTAAATCCCTAATTTTCTACCATGGAAGAACTATGATTAGGGCTAGAAATTAATGGGTTATGTTAGAAATGGAAGAAGACGAGTTAAAGTGTACAAACCTACATTGATGTTGAGTTTTCTCTTCAAAGTCGCCCCTAGGCCGAGCTCTAATGGAAGGGTTATGAAAAAAAGGGAGAAATCCTATTTTTGGAATGTTTAAAAGACTGAGTGTCAAGCTTTCTTCGCGTTCGCGAACGGACTGCCGCGTTAGCAAAACGCACGGCCCAAAAGGCCTATGCATTCGCGAGTGAACCCACGCGTTCGCGAAGGGCCTGCCGCGTTCGCAAAAGGCACGGACCAAAAGGCCTACGCATTCGCGAGTGAACCCACGCGTTCGCGAAGGATGCTCCCTCCAGGCCTCCGCGTTTGCGAGCCAATGCTCGCGTTCGCGTAGAGTACAACTGTCCCCCCCCCCCCCCAAGTCCAGAAAGCGTACGCATTCGTGATACAGTGTTCGCGTTCGTGAAGGGAAGCCCCCCCATCCGCTTTGCGTTCACGTACAGTCCTCCATGTTTGCATGAAGTAAAATCCTCCCCTGCCCAGTTCCCCCTTCGTGATCGCGGTAGTGGCTTCGCGATCGCGAAGTACGTTACACCAGAAACCAGCAGAAGTCCAAAAAAACCAGATTTTTATAAGAACTAAGGTCTGTAGGTTATCCGAAACTCACTCGAGCCCTTAGGGCTCCAAACCAAATATGCACACAAGTCCAAAAACCTCATACGAACTCACTCGTGCGATCAAAACACAGAAATAATGCGTAGAACTATGAATTGGACACAAAATCAAATGAAATTTTCAAGATAACTTTAGAACTTCTATATTAACAACCGGACGTCCGAATCACGACAAAATCAAATGAAATTTTCAAGATAACTTTAGAACTTCTATATTTTCAAGATAACTTTAGAACTTCTATATTAACAACCGGACCCGATATCAACAAAGTCAGACATTGGTCAAATCTCAAAAGTCATTAAACCTTTAAACTTTCAAGGAAGGCTTGATGAAGCTATCTGAGGCTTCGAAACATAGATTTAAGGTTTAAAACTGTAGATGACCTATTGGGTAATCACATTCTCCACCTCTAAAATAATCGTTCGTCCTTGACCGGACATAGAAAAGTACGTGAACTGGTGAAAATGTATGGATATCTACTCCGCATGTCCGACTCGGACTCCCAAGTGGTTGCGCCGACCGGCTGACCTCTCCACTGCACTTGAACGGAAGGATAAATCTTTGACCTCAATTGTCGAACCTGCCAGGTAAGAATAGCCACGGCTCCTCCTCATAAGTCAAATCCTTCTCCAACTGAACTGAGCTGAAATCCAACACATGGGACGGATCACCATGATACTTCCAGAGCATAGACACATGGAACATCGGATGGACTGCTGATAAACTAGGTGGCAATGCGAGCCTGTAAGCCACCTCTCCCACTCTCTCAAGAATCTCAAAAGGACCGATATACCTAGGGCTCAACTTGCCCTTCTTCTCGAACCTCATCACACCCTTCATGGGTGAAACCCGGAGCAATACCCTCTCTCCGACCATGAACGCAACATCACGAACTTGATCTCGCCCAAACTCACACCACAATTAGGTAGTGAGGTGGTCCAAGCAATAATAAACCCAACACGAGTCGGGATCGGATCCACAGGGAGTTAGAATTTAGATTAGGTATATAACTAGAGTAAATGTATGATGTGCCTTATGTTGTACTTCCACATATTCATTGGTTGTTTCGATTTCTACTTTTAGCTAATGATTTCAAATATTAACTAGAAGAAGTATTTTTGGTTTTGAGTGTTTTTCAAATGATAAAGGAATCTAGGGTCGTGACCTCCACCTAGGTGGCTACCTAACGGGTTGTAAACTATAGGGCAAGTTTGACTTATCGGGGTCGTGGTATAGCAGTCACACGCAATTGCTCACTCTATACCTCTCGGTAGTTTGAGTAATTTTGCCCAATTTGGCTTTCTCAAGCCCAAATGGGTATTGCACAAATCAAGTGATATATGCTCAAGTCGGGTCTCACTATCTCTAGATTTGACCCTCTAATTGGGGCTATCAATTTCTTGAGTTTACCCTAATTCCTTGTTAGCCAAGTTTTCCTAAATCTAGTCTCTCTATCTCAAGCAAAGACTAGGTCAAAAAGGCATGAATCAATGTTTGCAACCATTAATTCTAGGATTAAGCATAAACAAGGCTAAATATCACTAACCCAATCACAAACAAGCCCTAAATTTAAATACCCATTAAGTACCCACACTAGGGTCGAGACACAACCCTAGCTAAAGATTTAGCTACTCATGAAAAATAAAGAAATACAAGAAGAAATTAAGATAGAATGCATAATCATTGATTAAAGAAAGTAAATCTAGTGTTAAGAAGTCAATCTAATACAAAATTACTCAAAAAAGTAAAGAAAACCGTTCAGGTGCACCTCTGAAAACTAAACTTGACCTAAAAATGACAAAAAGTTGTATTTATATTAAGTTAAAAATATCTGACAAAAATGCATCTACAGAGGTTTTGCGGCCGCATAATTCTGATGCGGACCGCAAAATGGGCGTCTACCGTCGCACAATTCTAGCTCGGTCCGCAGTCTTGGGAATTTTGGGCTTGAAACTTCAGGCTTCTGCGGTCCGCATAAAAGTTGGTGCGGTCGCACTTCTGATTATGCGGCCGCACAAAAGTGCTGCGGTCCGCACTCTTCTGCTTTTGGTTTTGGAACAACTCTCTGATTCTTCAATCTTGCGGACCGTATAATAATAATTGCGGCCGCACTTGATCTCCTGCGGCCGCACTGTCTGAGTTGGCTAAAACCTCCTCTCTGAATGTCACTCTGCGGCCGCACTAGAATTGTGCGGTCCGCATTGCTAGCCTTTTTTTCCATTTTTGGCTCTTGTTCACTTTTGACTCCTTTATGAGTCGATTTTGACTTATTTGGCTCGTTTTCCAATAATCCTGCAAGTAAGCACATTTTGTTACTTTCCGGGAATACCTTTAAGCATTTTTTTAGCTAAAACGCAAGTAAAAGAGAGCAAATAAGCGGTAAAAATCCTTACTTATCAGCTCCACCAAACTTAAGTTTTTGCTTGTCCTCAAGCAAATAAGGCAATTCCCACCTCCACTAGAAAAAGGGATATTTCATCTGTCCTAAGGTGAATTAGACACACATCAATTGGGACCAACAATTACCCACAACACATATGAATTATCAACAACGCAATGATTTGACTTTTTGAGTACAATAGTTCTAGTGTGACACTAAAGCACCAAGAGTTGACTCTATTCATCAAGGAAGCTCGCTCTTTCACGTAGGTCATTGTGGATCTCAAACTCCTCCTCCTCTACTCTCCATTAGCAAATTTCACTTCAAAATGTAACACTCGAAACAAAGATAGTGAAAAGTTCGCTCATCTCTCTCAAAAGAACGTCACATAACCGACTCTAAGTACCATAAGCTTGCCCCTCATGTAAATCACCACTAATGTAAGCTCACTCAACTTGAAATCATGTAAGGCTTTTTGGGGGATGTAATGAAGACTTTTGGATCGAGGTAGGACTTGTTGGAACAAAATGATTTCATCTTTCCTTAAACACTCCATTTTCTCTTTTCGGCTCATACTTTCTAGACTCTTTGAGTCATTTTCTTCTTCCTCGGGGGAACTAGAGAGACGTAACGTCACTCTTTCTCAAACATGACATTTATTTTTCTCTTTTTCTATTTACTTCATCCCTTCCTCCTTATTATCTTTTGGATTCCCTTCAACACTTCACTTTATTCACTTTCTTTTTGGCATTTTTCTTTTTCTTCTTTCTTTCTTTTCTTTGCCATCCTTTTTCTTCATTTCTTTATCTTCTTTGTACCTTTCATCACTTTTAAACTACTCTTCTCTCCCCCAAACTTATGTTTTCGCCAATTGCTCTCAAGAATGCTAAGGAAAGATCAGGTGCCAAGAGAGGGTCATTACAAAACGGATAAAGGCTTGTAACGTGGTTATTGAAAGAAAATGGGCTTCAGCTCAAAAGGGGTTGACTAGGGATATCACATTGGTAGGCCACGGAAGATTTCAATTTTCAAATTGGATCAAGGAGAGCCTACGATCATTTCTCAAGCCAAGCTACACTTAGAATTTTGCTTAGACAAACATTCGGGGGAAGTTCTAGACCATTAGAACGGGTACTTGGACTTGCAACTAAACATCTCACCTCTCACACTTCTGGATTGCTAAAGAAAACAAAGTTGAGGGCCCACAACAATCCTAGGTAAGATTGAGAATCACAAATGGTGTTAACTGCTTAAGTCAACACAAGAGTCAAAAGAGTCACAACTAGAGCTATTATCTGCCAACAACTTATTTTTAACCATACGATCATAGGTAAATGTGTTGGTACCAAGTGAAGCATGTTTGAGACCCATTTTATTCATTACTACTATATTTACCAAAACATAAAAGAAAATAAAACGGACTCAATCCCTTAAGAAGGTTGTCACGTCATCCATCGCTGGGAAGAGCCACCCGGTTCATACATAATCCACCTTTGGAAAGAACTGTGTCATTAAGAAAACCAAAGGCTTATTGTTCACGCAAAACGTAAAAAGAAGCAAGCAAACTAAAAAGAAGCTACTAAGGTAAATAAGAAGCTATACTATTAAGGAAAAACAAATTAAAGAAGCTATGAAATAAACTACAGAAGGCGAGATAAATGAATATACAAACCGAAGTCAAAATGAATATATACATAAGGGAGAAGAATATATACATAAGGGGAATGCATATTTACATCAAATGTAGAAAATATATACATATCAAAGGAAAATAAAGATGAAAGAAAAAATAGTATCAGAGTTATTACAACCCAAATGTCAAATAACCCAAGTAGACCACCCCCCAAACGAAAATAAGCATTGTCCCCAATGCTTAACAAAAATAAGAACAGGGGAAAAGGGCAGAGAGTTAAGAGAACTCCCTATGTGGTCTCAGTCTGCATAGGATCCTCAGCAACCTCAGCCTCAAGCTGTATCTCATAATCACCCGGCTGAGAGACAACTGGGTTGCTGAGCATCTAGATCATTTCCTCAACAGTATGGGAAGTCGCAACCGGCTCATCAGACTGGCCAGCTGGTGCCTCTGGTGTTGCTGGGACTGAAGGCTCTATAAGAAGGTCCAATGGCAGTTCTCCGGCAGATGTAATCTTGGTGACCTCCTTTCTCAACTTGTCCACGGACCTCTTCGATGCTTGTGACTTCTTCATCTTTTTGACTTGCTTGCTCAAGCCCTCAATGACCTTTCTATGTGCCACTAGAGTATCCGTGATGGTCTTCTGGTTTTCTAGAATCTTCTTCAATGTTTCCTCCACTAACAGAGGTACCTGTGGCTCTGCTGGGGCTGAGGACTGTGCTGCAACAACACTGGATATAACAATCAGCTTCGAAGTAGCTGCCTGCATCCGGTTGTTAAGACTCGCCAATGTCTGGGAGACTCGCAGCGCAGTCTGAGGATATGTAGATGAAGCCGGCACTGGCAATGGTACTGCTAGTCTAGCAAAAGTAGGTGGTCCGGCAGATGAAAATGGTGGCATGGCTGCTGTTCGGTGGAAGTATCGGCTGCTGTGGAAGGCTCGACAGCTGAATCAATAACCACTACCGCTGGCTCTTCAGACTGGCCAGTGGAGGTAGTAGCTTTTCCTTTGAATTTAGGGTTGTTAGCTCCCTGAAAGTGGTACCAGGAGAAAGGCTTCTTGGCCTTCACATCTGTATCATAATGCTTCGACTCTACCCCTTGATCCTTGAAGTACTCATTGAGGAAGTTTAGGTATGGATATGATCTTTCACCCTTCTAGACATCTAGAGTGATGTTAGTGGACATGATGGCACCAACACTTATCGGATACCCAGCCACAATCGAGACTACCAAGAACTGCCCAAGGAAGTGGGAGCATGTTTTCATTGAGGCACGGGTCAATGCGGCTACACACAAATGTTTGCCACCCTTTTTCTTCAAAGTTTAGGGTGGCCTGGACAATTGGAATACCTGCTGTGAGCCACGGAGGTGTTGACCTTGGGATTGCCAAAATCTCAGCTAGCCACGAGCGAGCTGCATCACCCAAAGCTAGCTTCAAAATACTGCACTGCTTCACCTAGGTGGCTACCTAACGGGTTGTAAACTATAGGGAAAGTTTGATTTATCGGGGTCGTGGTATAGCAATCATACGCAATTGCTCACTCTATACCTCTCAGTAGTTTGAGTGATTTTGCCCAATTTGACTTTCTCAAGCCCTAATGGGTATTGCACAAATCAAGTGATATATGCTCAAGTTGGGTCTCACTATCTCTAGATTTGACCCTTTAATTGGGGCTATCAATTTCTTGAGTTCACTCCAATTCCTTGTTAGCCAAGTTTTCCTAAACCTAGTCTCTCTTTCTCAAGCAAAGACTAGGTCAAAAAGGCATGAATCAATGTTTGCAACCATTAATTATAGGATTTAAGCATAAACAAGGCTATATATCACTAACCCAATCACAAACAAGCCCTAAAATTAAGTACCCATTAAGTACCCACACTAGGGTTGAGCCACAACCCTAGGTAAAGATTTAGCTACTCATGATAAATGAAAAAATGCAAGAAGAAATTAAGATAGAATGCATAATCATTGATTAAACAAAGTAAATCTAGTTTTAAGAAGTCAATCTAATACAAAATTACTCAAAAAAGTAAAGAAAACCGTTTAGGTGCACCTCTGCAAACTAAACTTGACCTAAAAATGACAAAAAGTTGTATTTATACTAAGCTGAAAATATCTGACAAAAATGCCCATACGGAGGTTATGCGGCCGCATAATTCTGATGCGAACTCCAAAATGGGCTTCTGCGGCCGCACAATTCTAGTGCGGTCCACAGTCTTGGGAATTTTGGGCTTGGAACTTCATGCTTCTGCGGTCCGCATGAAAGTAGGTGTGTTCGCACTTCTGATTATGCGGCCGCACAATAGTGCTGCGGTCCGCACTCTTCTACTTTTGGTTTTGGAACAACTCTCTGATTCTTCAATCTTGCAGACCGCGTAATAATGATTGCGGCCGCACTTGATCTCCTGTAGCAGCACATTTTTCGTGCGGTCCGCATTGTCTGAGCTGGCTAAAACCTCCTCTCTGAATCTCATTCTGCAGCCACACTAGAATTGTGCGGTCCGCACTGCTAGCCTCTTTTTCCAGTTTTGGCTCTTGTTCACTTTTGACTCCTTTATGAGTCGATTTTGACTTATTTGACTCGTTTCCCAATATTCCTGCAAGTAAGCACATTTCGTTACTTTCCGGGAATACCATTAAGCATTTTTGAGCTAAAATGCAAGTAAAAGAGAGCAAATAAGCAATCAAAATTGCTACTTATCAGAACTTGACGGTCGGCATAACTCTTCTGCCTAGACTGAGCTGTGCGAAGTCGATCCTGAAAAATCTTCACCTTATCCAAGGCATCTTGTACCAAATGTGTACTCAACGATCGAGCCTCCCCTGGATCGAACCATCCAACTGGCGATCGGCACCACCTCCCGTATAATGCCACGTAGGGAGCCATCTAACTGCTTGAATGGTAGTTGTTGTTGTAGGAAAACTCCGCAAGTGGCAAAAACTTATCCTAAGAACCCCCGAAGTCTATAAGAGTCTGGATCCCAATAGTGGTTCTTTTGGACTCAAATTACCTTAATAAGTGTAAAAAAAAATTACCTTTCTATATATAACGCCAAAATACACCACGCTATACCTTAACGGTAACTTTTGCCGTTAAGGTATAGCGTGGTGTATTTCCACGCTATATATACTCAGACCTAAGGCTAAAACCCTGCAACAACTGTTCATCCTGACGCCCCATTAGTGATTTTAGTGATTCAGCTTTTCTCATCACATTAGTGATTTTAGACTGTCACCGTCAATATGAACAAAAATCAATTCTTTATCAGAGGACCAACAATTTGGTACCTAACAACTGAAAAACCCTTAGTTTAAAAAAAAATCAGCATATGGGGTTCGAAATTTGCGTTAAACAATAAGAAAAAACAGAAAAATATTCTGGCTTTGTTAATCATATACGTGATTTTAGCAGTATGACCACTAATATGGAGAAAAATGAATTCTTCATTCAGAGAACTAATCAAAAAAAAATTCCTCAATTTGGTGAACTGATTGAAACTATAAACTGTGAAGAGAGAAGCAATGAAATGACAGGGGAGAGCTTACCTCAATAGTAGGTCTGTAATGGCGTCAGAATGAACAGTTGTTGCAGGGTTTTAGCCTTAGGTCTGAGTATATATAGCGTGGAAACACACCACGCTATATGTATAGCGTAAAAATACAGCACGCTATACCTGTCAGTCAAATCGTCAGTATATATAGCGTGCAAATACACCACGCTATACCTTAACGGCAAAAGTTACCGTTAAGGTATAACGTGTTGTATTTTGACGTTATATATAGGAAGGTAAATTTTTTTTACACTTATTAAGGTACTTTGAGTCCAAAAAACCACAATTGGGTTCCAGACTCAAGTCTATAACACAAGCACGAAGCATATCCTCCAATATCTGAATAGTGCGCTCGGACTGTATGTCCGTCTGAGGATGAAATGCTGTGCTCAACTCAATCGAGTGCCCAACTCACGCTGTACTGCCCTCCAGAAGTGCAAGGTGAACGGCGTACCTCGATCGGAATGATAGACACGAGCACATTGGAATGAAATGCACTAACTTGGTCAGCCAGTCCACAATGACCCATACCGCATCGAACTTCCTCTGAGTCCGTGGAAGTGCGACAACAAAATCCATAGTGATACGCTCCCACATCCACTCAGGAATCTCTAACTTCTGAAGCAAACCACCATGTCTCTGATGCTTATACTTTACTTGTTGACAATTTAGACATCGAGCTACATATGCCACTATATCCTTCTTCATCCTCCTCCACCAATAATGCTGCCGCAAGTTCTGATTCATCTTGGCGGCCCCCGGATGAATAGAATACCGAGAAATGTGGGCCTCCTCAAAAATCAACTCACGAAGTCCATCTACATTTGGCGCACATATAAGACCCCACATCCTCAAAACTTCGTCATCTCCAACAGTAACCTGCTTGGCACCACCGTGCCGCACTGTGTCCTTAAGGACAAGCAAATGAGGGTCATCATACTGCCGCTCCTTGATGCGCTCAAACAAGGAAGACCGAGCGACTGTACAAGATAGGACAAGATTGAGCTCTGAAACATCCAACCTCACGAGCTGATTGGCCAAATCCTGATCATCTGATGCAAGCGGTCTCTCACCGACTGGAATGTACGCAAGGCTGCCCATACTCACTGCCTTTCTACTCAAGGCATCAGCCACCATATTGACCTTCTCAGGATGATACAAGATGGTGATATCATAGTCTTTCAATAGCTCCAACAACCTGCTTACCTCAACTTTAGATCCTTCTATTTGAACAAATACTGCAAGCTCCGATGATCCGTGAATAACTCACACGACACGCCGTAAAGATAGTGCCTCCAAATCTTCAACGCCATTAATGAACAATGGTTGCCAACTCTAAGTCATGAACAGGGTAATTCTTCTCATGAACCTTCAACTTCCACGACGCATATGCAATTACCCTGCCATCCTGAATCAATACTGCACCAAGCCCAATACGAGATGCATCATAATACACCGTGTAAGATCCTGAACCTGTGGGCAACACCAACACCGACGTCGTTGTCAAGGCAGTCTTGAGCTGCTGAAAGTTCACCTCACACTCGTCTGACCATCTCAACGGAGCACCCTTCTGGGTCAACCTGGTAATGGGGCTACTATAGATGAAAACCCCTCCATGAACCGCCGATAATAACCCGCCAAACCCAAGAAACTCTGGATCTCTATAGTTAAAGTGGGTCTAGGCTAGTTTTGAACTACCTCAATCTTCTTAGGATCCACCTGAATTCCCTCTACCGATATGACGTGCCCCAAGAAAGCGACTGAGTCCAACCAAAACTCGCACTTTGAAAACTTAGCATATAACGGGCTATCTCTTAGAGTTTGAAGTACGATCCGAAGTTGCTGCTCGTGCTCCTCCCGACTACGGGATAGATCAAAATATCATCAATAAAAACAATCTCAAAGGATCCAAATAGGGCATGAACACCTAGTTCATCAAATGCATAAATGATGCTGGGCCATTTGTCAGCCAAATGACATCACTAGAAACTCATAATGCCCATACCGAGTCCGAAAAGCTGTCTTAGGGACATCAGATGCCCTAATCCTCAACTGATGGTAGCCAGACCTCAAATCAATCTTCAAAACCACCTTGGCACCCTGAAGCTGATCAAATAAGTCATCAATCCTCGGCAATGGATACTTGTTCTTGATGGTGACTTTGTTCAATTGCCGGCAATTTATGCACATGCTCATCGATCCATCTTTCTTCTTCACAACAACATAGGTGCACCCCAGGGCGAGACACTAGGTCTAATGAATCACTTATCAAGTAAATCTTGCAACTTCTCCTTCATTTCTTTCAACTCTGGCGGGGCCATACGATAGCTGAGTGCCCGGATCCATATCAATACAGAAGTCAATATCTTTATTAGGTGGCATCCCAACAGATCTGCAGGAAAAACCTCTGGAAACTCACGAACAACTGTACTGAATGCATGGAAGGAGCCTCCGCACTAGAATCGCGAACATAAGCCAAATAAGCTAGACACCACTTCTCGACCATATGCCGAGCCTTTACATAAGAGATAACCATGCTAGTAGAATGGCCAGGAGTCCTTCTCCACTTTAATCGAGGCAACCCCGTCAAGGCTAAGGTCACCGTCTTGGCGTGACAATCCAATATAGCATGATAAGGTAACAGCTAATCCATACCTAAGATAGCATCAAAATCTACCATATCGAGAAGTAGGAGATCTACGCTAGTCTCAAGACTCACAATAGTAACCACACAAGAATGATAGACACGATCTGCAACAATAGAATCTCCCACAGGTGTGGACACACACAGGAGCACTCCAAGAATCATGAGGCATAACCAGATATAAAGCAAAATAGGATGACACGTAGGAATAAGTAGAGCCCGGATCAAATAGAACTGAAGCATCTCTATGGAAAACTGGAACAATACTTGTGATAACAGCGTCATATGAATCAGCCTCAGGCCTCGCTAGGAAAGCATAAAATCAGGGCGGGGCCCCTCCACTCTGAACTACATCTCTAGGAGGGGACCTAGCTGGCTGGCCTCCACCTCTAGCGGCCTGACTTCCACCTCTAATAGCCTGACCTCCATCTCTTGCTGCATGACCCCTACCTCTAGCTAACTGAGCGAGCGGTGAATCAACCAATGCCGGGACCATGGCACGAGAACCCTGATGCTCGGAGCTGCCCTGTGCCCGATGGCAAAATCTAGCAATGTGCCTCATATCACCACAAGTATAACAGGACCTCAGCTGCTGACCCTGAAACTGACCCTGTCGACCTAAGTAACCACCCTGAAAGCTCTAGAGCAGAGGTGCACTAATAGGAGCTGGTGGTGCACTGTAGGCTAGCTGGTCAGAATGAGACATATGAGGGCCGCGACCACCTGAAGAACTGTGGGATTCCTGGAGTGCTGAATGAAGCGGCCTCGGACGATGGCCTCTACCAAAAGTACCCCTGCCTCCAGACGAGGCTCCACTGAACCCGCCGAAATGACGAGGCCTCTTATCAGACCCCTGCCCTTTCTCTTGAGCGAGAACCATCTCGATCCGCCTGGCGACATTAGCAGCCGTCTAAAAGGAAAGCTCACCCCCGGTCTCCTTGGCCATCTGCAACTTGATAGGCTGAGCGAGTCCCTCAATAAACCTCATCTCTCTCTCTCTCTCTCGGTAGGAAGCAGATAAATAGCATGACGAGCCAGATCCACAAAATGGGTCTCATACTCAGTGACAAACACACTGCCCTGCTGGAGACGCTCAAACTGCTTGCGATAATCCTCTCTTAGTGTGATAAGGAGGAACTTCTCTAAGAATAGTTGAGAGAACTGGTACCAAGTAAGAGCAGGCGATCCAGTTGGTCTGGTAGATACATAATCTTTCCACCATCTCTTGGCGGAACCCATCATCTAAAACATAACAAAAATCGACCCCATTGGTCTCAACTATCCCCATATTGCGCAACACCTCATGGCAGAATCAAGATAATCCTGTGAGTCCTCAGAAGGTGCACCACTGAAGTGAATTGGGAAGAGCTTTGTGAACTTGTTGAATCTCAATAAACCCTCTGAAGACATGGCGGGTCCATCACCGGCCTGTGCTGCAACAACCGGCTAAACTACCCCAACGGCGGGGCTGCTGGAGTCTGATACTGGGGAGCTATCTGCTCTGAAGTGTGAGTGGTGGCAGTCTGTGCTCCTCCCCTAGCCTGAGAGACGGCTGGTGCCATAGGAAAGGTACCAGCATGGGCCGCACTCTCCATAAGGCCCACCAAACGGACTAAAGTGACCTGAAGCACTGGGGTGGCAATGAACCCCTCTGGGACCTGAGCTGGCCCTACAGGTACGGTCTGAGTTGGAACCTCCTCATCAAAATCCACCTGAGGCTCCACTGCTGGGGCTGCTGTTCGAGCTCTAGGCTGAGCTCTGCTTCTGCCTCGGCATTTGGCGCGACCTCGGCCTCGACCTCTGCCCCTAGTAGGAGCTGCCACTAAGGGCTCCGCTGCTGTCCAGCTGAAGATGCAGTACGTGTTCTCGCCATTTACGAGAGGACAAGAATAGAAGAGTTCAATCAGCAATGATAGATTAAAATCACACGATAGAGAAGAATAGAAGTGAAATTGTTCCTAAACTCCATAGCCTCTGAAAGATAGGTACAGACATCTCCGTACCGATCCTCCAGACTATACTAAGCCTGCTCGTGACTCGTGAGATCTAGGAAACCTAGTGCTCAAATACCAACTTGTCATAACCCAGAATTCCCACCTCAGTGATCGTGATGGTGCCTAACATTTCACTTGCTAGGCAAGCCAATGTTAGAGTAATTCTTTACCAATTCTAACCACTTTAAACAATTTAACCAATTAAATAGAAAATAGCATAAAATCTGATATCTACTACAACCCGGATCTGGACTCACAAGTACACGAGCTTCTAGAGGTTCTACATATAAAGTCTGAAATAAATACAACTGTCTCAAATGAGATGAACAGTAAAATAAGGAAGTAGGATGGGAGCTTTAAGGTCTTCGGACGCCACCAGATCCACCTCGAGTCTTCAAATGCTAAATCCAAGCTGATACGCCTCACGGACAGCTGGGACCAGTACAAATCTGCACAAGAAGTGCAGAGTGTAGTATGAGTACAACCGACCCAATGTACTCCGTAAGTGTCGAGCCTAACCTCTACGAGGTGGTGACGAGGCTATAACAGGACACCTACGTAATTAAACCTATGCAGATAACAATATACGTACAATATAGCAACAAATAAAGGCTAAACATGTACTATTGGGAGGGGACATGCGAAAGGGGTACAAGATACGGTAACTACAACGAATGATAACGGGAACCAGTCAATAAACCTTCAACCAATAAAACGAATAAACATAATGAATAAAACTGCACGGCATCACCCTTCGTGCTTTTACTCTCAGCCTCACCATGAAACAGTAATAATGGCACGGCATCACCCTTCATGCTTTCACTCTCAATCTCTCCATAAAATGATAAATAAGGCAGGACATCACCCTTCGTGCTTTTACTCTGAATTTAATCATGAAACAAATGATACGACACGGCATCACTTCGTGCTTTAACTCTCAAATACGGCACGACATCACCCTTCGTGCTTTAACACTCTCCCTTACCATGTAACAATGAACATATAACAATAGGGAGATATAATAAGCAAGATCAAGTCTTATGTCAACAATGGTTCCACAATACCAACCTCAACCTAGAAAACAATACTCAATTATCACAAATAGCCCATAAATGCGGAAAGAACAATCAATTTAATAATTAACTAATCTCTAAGCATGGATATCATGATTAAAGAGAGAAATAAATTACAAGAAACACGTCCCACCCGCATGATTTGACCCAACAACAATGCATAAGTACTTGTCACCTCACATATACGTTGTATCCAACATTTAGACATGTAGCAAATAGGCAAAAAAGTCCTAATACCTCAAGTCAAGGTTAACCACGACACTTACCTCGCTCCAAAGATCGACTCAAAGCTCTACCGGTGCCTTTCCCCTAGAATCCGCCTCCAAACCACTCGTATCTAACCATAACTGACTCAATAATGTCAAATATTGCCAAAGGAATCAATTACAATGCATAAATTTAGGATTTCCACACTTTCCCCCAAAAGGTAAAAAATCGACGCCAGGCCTGCTTGGTAAAAAACCGAGGTTCCGAACAAAATCTATTTACCCATTCACCCCCAGCCCAATTGTATAATTAGTTTCGGAATCCGACCTCAATTTGAAGTCCAAAACCCTAATTCGCAAAACCCCCAATTCTTCATAAATCCCAAGTTTTCTACCATGGAAGAACAAGATTAGGGCTAGAAATTAATGGGTGATGTTAGAAATGGAAGTAGACGAGTTAAAGTGTACAAACCTACGATTTGATGTTAAGTTTTCTCTTCAAAATCGCCCCTAAGCCGAGCTCTAATGGAAGGTATATGAAAAATAAAAGAAATCCCATTTTCGGAATATTTAAATGACTGGGCGTCAGGTCTTCTTCGCGTTCGCGAAGGGCCTTCTGCATTCGCAAAAGGCAGCGGCCCAAAAGGCCTACGCATTCGTGAGTGAACCTACGCATTCGCGAAGGCTGCTCCCCACAGGCCTCCGCGTTCGCGATCCAATGCTCGTGTTTGCATAGAGTACAACTCTCCCCCCCCCCCCCAGGTCCACAAAGCTACGCGTTCGCGATACACTGTCCGCGTTCGCGAAGGGCAGCCCCCCCTCCATTTCGTGATTGCGTACAGTCCTCCGCATTCTCATAGAGTAAAATCCTCCCCTACCCAGCTCCCCCTTCGCGATCATGGTAGTGTCTTCGCGATCGCGAGGTAGATTACACCAGAAACCAGCAGAATTCCAAGAAAACCAGATTTTTCTAAGCACTAAGGTTCGTAGGCTATCCGAAACTAACCTGAGCCCTCGGGGCTCCAAACCAGATATGCACACAAGTCCAAAAACCTCATACGAACTCGCTCGCGCGATCAAAATACCAGAATAATGCCTAGAACTACGAATCAGACACCAAATCAAATGAAATTTTCAAGAAAACATTAGAACTTCTATATTAACAATCGGACGTCCGAATCACATCAAACTAACTCCGTTTCTCACCAAATTTGGCAGACAATTCATAAATATAGGAGTGGACCTATACCGAATTCCGGAACCAGAATATAGACCCGATATCAACAAAGTCAAACATTGGTCAAATCTCTAAAGTCATTAAACCTTTAAACTTTCAATTTTCGACAAAAAGCGATAATGCGAGCTAGGGACCTCCAAATCGATTCCGGGCAGTCCCAAATCACGATACGGACTCATCGGTACCATCAAAATATGGATCCGGGTCCGTTTTCTCAAAACGTTGACTGAAGCCAACTCAAATGGATTTTTAAGGAAAAATTTCATATTTTATCAATTTTAACATAAAAGCCTTCCGAAAAAGTACCTGAACTACGCACACAAATTGAGGAAGTCTTAAAGAAGCTATCGGAGGCTTCGAAACACAGATTTAAGGTTTAAAACTCTAAATTCATCACCACAGGTTTAATTACGAGGGTGTCCTATCATAGTCTTGTCACTACCTCGTCTAGGTTAGGCTCAATACTTATGGAGTACATTGGGTCGGTTATACTCATACTACGCTCTTCACTTCTTGTGCAGATTTTGGTACTGGTCCAGCTGTACGTGAGGTGTATCAGCTCAGATTAGCATTTGGAGACTCGAGGTAGATCTGCTGGCGTCCGCAGACCTTGAAGTCCCCTTCCTCATTCCCTATTTACTATTCCTTTCATTCAAGAGAGTTGTACTTATTTCAAACCCTATTTGTAGAAACTCTAGAAGCTCGTGTACTTTTGACTCCAGATCCGGGTCGTACTAGATATTGGATTATTACACTATTTCGTAATTTATTTTGGACTTCATTTCCATTTAATTGGCTAAATTGTTCAAAGTGGGTCAAATTTGTAAATAATGACTCTAATGTTAGCGTGCCTAGCAAGTGAAATATTAGGCGCCATCACGATCCTGAAGGTGAAAATTCCGGGTCGTGACACTTAAAAATCGACGATTAGGATAATTCCTATTATACATCCAACTACGATATTCCATCTACCTAAAGAACAAATAAATTACATGTTATATTCCGTCTATGACAGCCTTAATTAAAATTTTCTGACCGACTTCGGTAGGAAATTGCGGTCGGTACATTTAAGCTTTTAATTGACCGTTTGACCACATATTTTCGACCGAAACCGGTCGGTATTTCAATTTTAAATTTAAAAAAAATAATTTAATGAAAATACCGACCGAAGCCGGTTGGTGTTAGATAGCTTTTAAATAAATAATTTTTAATATTTAATTGATATATATATATATATATATATATATATATATATATATATCTATGTGTGTGTGTGTGTATTTTTAAATTTCTTTTATATGTTGTTTTTAAATATGTTATAGCGTGTTGCATTATACCCATATAGCGTGTGTGCGTGTGTGTAATATTTATATAATTTAGGATGTTATATATATATATGTATATGTGTGTGTATGTATGTATATAAATATATATACAATTTAGGATGTTATATATGTAGATTGTAAGTAAAAATAATCTATAAGTTTTTGACCATTTTGACCACTAATACCGACCGGTTTCGATTAGATTAATTTTTTATTATAAAGAAAACCAATTGACACAGGGACGGGAAAACATACATTATAATTTTCGACCGACATCAGTCGATATTTTTATAATTATATTAAAAATAATTTTTTATTATTAAAAAAAATAATTGACACAGGGCGAGAAAACATACATTATAATTTTCGACCGACATCGGTCGGTATTCAATAATTATTTTAATTAATCATTTCTTTTATAGATTGTATGAAAGTCTCACCAGGTTTTGGTCAAAGATTGACCATTTTCCGACCGGAGTCGGTCGAAAATTTCAACGGTGTCAGATAAAGCAAACTTTCTTCTTTTGTGGGACCACGTTTTCTATAATTTTTTATTTGAATTTTTTGACCAAGTTACTTTGTTTCCGATCGACTTCGGTCGGTATTATTTCCGACCAATTTTGGTCGGTATGCTCTGGAGGGATTTTGACAGTTTTCTAGTAGTGTCGGCTCAATAAGACGGAAAAAAAGAAAAAAAAAGACGAAAAAGAGGCAATATATCAATACCATCAATACAAACCATAGAAAAAATAACAGCAACACAAGAACAAGAAAATAGATGAAAAGCAAAATAATAACCAGTAGATAAAGCCCGACACTAAGGGGAACGAAAGAGTAGTATGAATGTAACGGCCCGGCCGGTCGTTTCATCAATTACCGCTCCGTGTCCCCCATTTCTGCTTCTATTTGCTTTGTTTATCGGTTCTTTAGGTGATCGGGTACGTTGGCTCGGGTTTGGAAAGGTTTTGAGAAGGTTTGAGACACTTAGTCTCTTTTAAGAAAGCTTAAGTTGGAAAAGTCAACCGGATATTGACTTATGTGTTAGAGGGCTCGAACATGAGTTCCGATATTTCGGATAGCTTCGGGAGATGATTTGTAACTTAGGAGCGTGATTGGTATGTTTTGGAAGTCCGGGGTAGATTTAGGCTTGAAATGGCGAAAATAAGATTTTGGCATTTTCTGGTTGATAGGTGAGATTTTGATATAGGGGTCGAAATGGAATTCCGGAAGTTGCAGTAGCTTCGTTATGTCATTTGAGATGTGTGTGCAAAATTTCAGGTCATTCGGATGTGGTTTGGTATACTTTTTGTGTCACGACCCAAAATCCCCTATGGATCATGATGGCGCCGGACAACGTTGTCAGGCAAGCCAACTAAATATTTAATTAAACTCCAATTTTAACAATTTTTGAAAAGACCAAGATTTTTCCTTTAAGTTTCCTAAGTACAAAAGTAGCTGCTTCATTTCAAATTAAATAATAGCAATCAATACAAAACATTTCAAAACCATCCCAGAACCCGGTGTCACAAGTGTATGAGCATCTATTGATAAGGATATCAAATACAATACAACATCCGTCCGAAATACAATGGACAGAAAGAAAATACAATTTACTAGAAGGGACTTTACAAGCTGCGGGCCGCCTCGCATACTACAACTCACCTAGTCCCCGAGTCATCCGTGCTGCTATCTAAAGTAACATATACCTGTGCAATAAAAATGCACAGAAGTGTAGTATGAGTACGTAGTCAACGTGTACTCAGTGAGCATCCCGCCTAACCTCGAAGGGGTAGAGACGAGATGGTCAACCTGGACACTCACTAGAGGTCCAATAATAATACACTAAATGTGTGAGGAGATCATGGATTCATATAGCATGTTCTATTTCATAAAGCTGTAAAACAGGTAAACACCTTTTTAACAATTAACAAAGATTTTCAAGATTTACTCTCCTTTATCTTATCAATTTATATCAAGCCACGAAGGGCAAATTTCATCATTTAACATTCCTCATGCATCAATATACAAAAAAAAAAAAATCATGCGCAAGTCATACCGAGGCGACGGCCCGATCCAACAGAAAATAAATGTGCACTTGCCGAGGGTCGACGGCGCGCCTATAGATGCATCTATTTCCCCACTCGCGAATTAATCATGCGACGCGGTCAACATGAAATAAACACATACCCTGCTCGCGAATCATACATGCGACGCAGGTAGACATAGAGATACATGCTCAATCAATCAAGTAAGAACTTATCAGGGAGTGTTTATCAAGATATATTCAACTCTCTTTTAACAACCTTTAAGAAGTAAGGTTAAATCCCTTTAGAAATTCATTTACAAATTTCCATGTGATATAAGCAATTTAAGCTATCAAAGAGTTTACAAATAATCCAAGTATTCATGCTTTTGGGTCCTAGACTACCCGGACAATAGCATAATAGTAGCTACGCACGGACTCTCGTCACCTCGTGCGTACATAGCCCCCACAAATAGGAGCACATGGCCAAATAATTCACCTATGGGGACATTTCGCCCTCACAAGGTTAGAAAGGAGACTCACCTCGCTCCGAAGACTAATAACCGGCATTCTACATTCCTCCAAAGACTTGCACCAACGCACAATGCTCCAAAACTAGCCAATGATTGTACAAATCCATTAATATATGCTCAAATATTCATAACAAACTAATTCATAGCAATTCCTAACTCCGATTAAAAAGTTGACCAAAACGCCCTCGGGCCCACGTGCCCGGAATCCAAAATTTTTCGAAGATAAAGTTTACCCATGGCTTCACTAGCTCAATTATATAGTTTACTCCTAATTCCATGCTCAAATTCGTGGCTAAATTCCAAGAATATAATTTTCTAGGTTTCCACCAAAAACCTCCATTTTCTACAATTTTCCAAGCCTAAATCCATACATAATTGATGTATTCAACTCAAAAATAGGTGGGGATAACTTACCTTAACATAGATGACGAAAATCCCCTCTTTGAAGCTCCCCAAAATCGCCCAAGCCTTGAAAAATGAGAGAAATGAACTCCAAATCACGATTTTAAAACAAGCCTTCTGCCCAGCATTTTTCGCATCTGCGGACACTGGTCCGCTTCTGCGGTTCTGCGGGTGCGGTCACCAGGCCGCTTCTGCGGTCCTCCCTGGCCTCCCCAGCTTCCGCTTCTGCGACCCCCTCTCCGCAGATGCGGTCCCGCTTCTCTGGAACCTTGACCGCATCTGCGGTCCTCAAGCCTTTGGCCAAAATCTGCTTCTGCGGCTCCTTTTCCGCTTCTGCGGGACCGCTTCTGCGGTCGACCCACCGCAGAAGCGAAAATACCAGCAACCAGATCCTTCAGCTGTCCAAAAATCCCATTTTCAATCCGTTAACCACCCGGAATCCACCCGGGGCCCCCGGGCCCCCAATTAATCATACCAACCAATCCCAAAGCACATTACGGACTTGCTCGAGGCCTCAAATCACATCAAACAACGCTAAAATCATGATTCAACCCCTAATCCAAGCTTTATGAACTTTAGAACTTCCAACTTCTACTTTCGATGTTTAAACCTATCAAATCACGTCCGATTGACCTCAAATTTTGCACACAAGTCATATTTGACATTACGGACCTACTGCATCTTCCGGAATCGGATTCCGACCCCGATATCAAAAAGTCCACTTCCGATCAAACTTCTCAAAAATCTTCAAATTTCTATCTTTAGCCAAACGGCTCCAAAATGACCTACGGACCTCCGAATTCACTTCCGATCGCGCTCCCAACTCCAGAATCACCATACGGAGCTATTCACAGTCTCGGAATCATAAACGGACATCGATAACACTGAAATGCACTTCAAGCCAAACTTATGAAACTTCTTCTAAAATGCTAACTTCCACAATAGGCGCCAAAACACTCTCGGGTTATCCAAAACCCGAACCGGGCATACGCCCAAGTCCGAAATTATCATACGAATCTGCTGGAACCTTCAGATCCTGATTCCGAGGTCGTTTACTCAAAGATCCAATCCTAGTTCGTTCTTTCAACTTTAAGCTTCTAAAATGAGAATTCTCTTCCTAAATCAACTCTGAACTTCCCAGAACTTAATTCCGACCACGCGCACAAGTCATAATACCAGAAATGAAGCTGTTCATGGCCTCCGACTGCTGAACGAAGAGCTAGGACTCAAAACGACCGGTCGGGTCATTACATTTTGATCAAAAGCGGAATGCAGATGATTTTAGAACCATAGGCTTGAATTCGATGTGTTTTGGTGGTTTTGATGTTGTTTGAAGTGTTTTGAAGGTTTGTATAAGTTTGAATGGCAGTATAAGGCTTGTTGGTGCTTTTGATTGAGGTCCCGAGGGCCTCGGGGTGATTTCGGATGGTTGACGGAAGGTTTGGAATTGAGTTGAAAGCTGAAGCCTTTTTGATTGCTGTCATAACCGCATCTGCGGTTGAAGGATCGCAGGTGCGACCCCCGCAGATGCGGATAGGAATCGCAGAAGCGGAAGATGGTGAGGTTGGCAAGGACCGCAGAAGCGGTAGAAGAACCGCACCTACGATGGCGCAGGTGCGGGCTAGGCATCGCAGATGCGGAGTTGGGCGGTTTAAGTGAAAACCGCAGAAGCGGTTCAAGGACCGCAAATGCGGTACCGCAAAAGCGGGAATTCGGTCGCAGATGCGAAATCCCTGGACCAGAATATATAAGTTATTTCCTTCGCGATTTTCAGAACTATTCCACCATTTTTAGTCGGTTCTTGGAGCTTTTGAGGCCATTTAGAGAAGGATTTCAAGGGGAACTCATTGAGGTAAGCTCTTGGACTATGAAAACTCATTTCTATGGTATTAATTCACGGGTTAGAGATGTAATTAAGGTTAGAATTTGAGAAACTAGGACTTGGAAACTGAGGCCTTTGATTGAGAATTTGAAGGACCCTTTGTGGTCGGATTTTGGAACTTTTGATATGTATGAACTCGTGGGGAGATAAGGAATCTAATGACATAAAATTTATCGAATTCCGAGACGTGGGCCTGGGGGTCGGGTTTGGTTAATTTTGGGATTTGCGTTGTTTTTCGATTATTTTTGAGTGGGCTTTGTCCCTTTAGCATATTTTGATGATTACGTTCTGATTTTGGCAGATTCGGAGCATCCGGAGGCCGATTCGAGGGGTAAAGGCATTGCGAGCTAGATTTTGGGCCGGATTGAGGTGAGTAATAATTTTAGATGTCGTCCTGAGGGTATAAAACCCCGGATTACACAGCGTTCGGCTATGTTGAGGTGAAGCACACGTTAGATGACGAGCGTGGGGTCGTGCACCGTTGGGGATTGTGACTTAGTCCATCCCGAATGACTGTTTTACTGCGTATTTGATAGCTAATTGTTCGATATTATTATGTTTTGGGCTAAATTCCATATTTGGGCTTCGAGCTAACTGTTTGGAGCCTTAGGGGATCTTTACCGATATTTTCCTAACTGTTTGATTTCATACTTGTGCTCAGTCATGCCATATTTTACTGTTTTCAAAACTCGGCCATGTTACTATATTTTAAACACTTTAAATGATATTTTAAAAGATATTTTGGGCTGAGCATCATTTTTACTGTTGCCCGAGGGGCTTATGAGATTCTGACTAGGTAAGGCCGAGGGCCTGTATTGTGAGGTTACTTTTGGGTCGGGCTGCACGCCGTAGCGGTGATATACTGATTATGATAATAAGGCCGAGGGCCTGAGATTGTACGCCACGAGGTGGCTTGTGATCGATATAAGGCCGAGAGCCTGTTTATGATGCCACGAGATGGCTTGATATTGCGCTTGGGCCGTAAGGGGCCCCTCCCGGAGTCTGTACATCCCCAGTGAGCACGGGTACCCATGGTGATATGAGATATAGCCTGAGGGTCTGGTATTGTTCTGTGATGTTGCCCGAGGGGCTGATTGTGTGGTTACTATGCCCGAGGGGCAGTTCTTATGTGTTTACCTTTTCTAGCTGTTTTTCCTCTATTTGTTTAACTGCTTAAAAGGTGTTTTATGAGATTTCACTATTTAATTGTGTTTACTGATTTTGTTCTGCCTCTTATAGCTTATTGTTGTGTTTAACGTGATTTTATATCGCTCGGTCTTTATTTATTGTTATTACTCACTGAGTTGGAGTACTCACTTTACTCCCTGTACCCCTGTGTGCAGATTCGGGCGCTGCAGGTCCTGCTACTAATGGTTGATAGTTCCCAGCAAATCATTAATGATTTACTAGGTAGCTGCTTGGCGTTCGCGGCCCTGTGTCTCTCCCTCATATCATTACTTCTGTTCCTAGTTTTGGATTTTGTAATAGACTGTGTAGTCCCTTTTCCCACTTTTGAGACTTATGTTAGATTCTCATGACTGGTGACACCCCGATGTCGGGCTGTGTTTGGTTGTTTACCGTGAATTGTGCTACTCATTTTTTTTTTGGGATTTTATTCTTTTAATGACTTAGTATTTATTATTTTAAATTGCTTAAAGTGAATTGGGAGTGTGTCGGCTGGCCTTGTCTTCACGAGAGGTGCCATCACGACCGGGTCCGGGTTTAGGGTCGTGACAAGTTGGTATCAGAGCCTAGGTTACATAGGTCTCACGAGTCATGAGTAGGATTAGTGGAGTATCGCGGATCGGTACGGAGACGTTTGTATTTATCCTCGAGAGGCTGCAGAACCTTTAGGAAAATTCCATATTCTTGAAATTCTTGTCGTGCAAATCTGTTGACCCGAGTACTAAACTTCTACTATTCTATTCTCCCACTGATGGTGAGGACACGAGCGACCGGTCAGGATGGACGACCACCAGTACCACCAGCTGGAGCCACCAGAGGCCTAGGACGCGGTCGAGGTCGTGGTAGGGCAGAGGTGCAGCCCACACAGCAGCTGGGGCAGCACCTGCAGATCCACCAGCCGCCCCAGTTCAGGAGCAAGTCCCAGTTGTGGACACTCCAGCAGCACCAGCTCAGGCACCAGCTGTGCCCATTATGATTCCGGGTCTTCAGGAGACTTTGGCCCAGATTTTGATAGTATGTACGAGTCTTGCTCAGGCGGTTGCGGTCTCTGCTGCCGCAACCACTTCTCAGGCAGGGGGAGGCTATCAGACTCCCGCCGCGCGCACGCCCGATCAAGTGGTTCAGGGTTTGCAGACACCGGAGGCACTACTAGCCCAGCCGGTGGCAGCTGCTCAGGGTTACATAGCTCCAGTTATGCCAGAGGACGAGCAACGTAGGTGTGAGAGGTTTGGCAGACTCCAGCCTCCTACTTTCAGTGGTGCTGAGGGCGAGGATGCCCAGGGTTTCTTAGATAGATGTCAGAGGATTCTACATACCGAGGGTATTCTGGAGACCAGTGGGGTTTCATTCACGACCCTTCAGTTTACCGGAGCTGCCTTCACTTGGTGGGAGGCATATGAGAGGCGTAGGCCTGTTGGTTCGGCACCTCTTACTTGGCAGCAGTTCTCCGCTCTATTTTTGGAGAAGTATGTTCCACCGTCCCGTAGGGACCCATAGGGAGGAGCTGCATAGGCAGTTCGAGCAGTTGAGACAGGGGGATATGACTGTTACTCAGTACGAGATGAGGTTCTCAGAGTTAGCTCGACATGCTATTTGGCTGGTTGCTACGGAGAGAGAGAGGATCAGGAGGTTTGTTGATGGCCTCACCTACCAGCTTCGGGTTCTCATGACTAGGGAGAGAGTGTCAGGTGCTACGTTTGAGGAGGTTGCGGATATTGCTCATGAGATTGAGTCAATTCGTCGCCAGGAGCGCGAGGAGAGGGAGGCCAAGAGGCCTCGAGGTCATGGTAGTTATGGGGACGCTCCTTCGAGGGGCCAGTATCAGCACGGTAGAGGCCGTCAGTTCAGGCATGCTCAGTCATCTCGCCTAGGTTATCGTGGGGCACCATCAGGCTATGGTTCTCATGGTTCTCAGCAGGGTCATTCCTCACTCAGTGCACTTCCAGCCCAGGGTTCATCCCATGCTCCATCAGTTCAGGATTCTTCTACGCTAGGTGCGTCTGTTAGTCATTCCAGTGCTTGGGGTTCCCATCAGTCCCCATCTCTAGCACCCGGGATTTGCTATGAGTGTGGAGAGATGGGTCACATATGGAGGCAGTGTCCTCGTCGTCTTGGCGGTTCATCTCAGCAGAGGGGACAACCATCAGCCTCAACCTCAGCCACTTCACCACCCACCCAGCCAGCTAGGGGTGGGGGACAGTCATCTAGGGGTCGCCCCAGAGAGGGAGGTCGATCCGGTGGTGGTCAGGCCCGCTTTTACACACTTCCAGCTAGGCCTGATGCGATTGCTTCAGATGGTAATTACAGGTATTATCTCAGTCTGCCGCAGGGATGCTTCTGCGTTATTTGACCCTGGTTCTACTTTCTCTTATGTGCCATCTTATTTTGCCCATTATTTGGATATGCCCTGCGAGTCCCTTGTTTCTTCTATTCATGTCTCTACGCCGGTGGGCGATACAGTTATGGTAGACCGTGTGTACTGCTCCTTCAATTCTTTCAACTCTGGCGGGGCCATACGGTATGTCAGAATAGAAATGGGCTGAGTGCCCGGATCCATATCAATACAGAAGTTAATATCTTTATCGGGTGGCATCCTAGCATATATGCAGGAAACACCTCTGGAAACTCACGAACAACTGTATTGAATCCATGGAAGGAACCTCCGCACTAGAATCGCGAACATAAGCCAAATAAGCTAGACACCACTTCTCGACCATATGCCGAGCCTTTACATAAGAGATAACCATGCTAGTAGAATGGCCAGGAGTTTCTCCACTTTAATCGAGGCAACCCCGTCAAGGCTTAGTATTATATTTTATCTCAGTAGGGCCCTGACTTTCCTCTNGAGATAACCATGCTAGTAGAATGGCCAGGAGTCCTTCTCCACTTTAATCGAGGCAACCCCGTCAAGGCTAAGGTCACCGTCTTGGCGTGACAATCCAATATAGCATGATAAGGTAACAGCTAATCCATACCTAAGATAGCATCAAAATCTACCATATCGAGAAGTAGGAGATCTACGCTAGTCTCAAGACTCACAATAGTAACCACACACGAATGATAGACACGATCTGCAACAATAGAATCTCCCACAGGTGTGGACACACACAGGAGCACTCCAAGAATCATGAGGCATAACCAGATATAAAGCAAAATAGGATGACACGTAGGAATAAGTAGAGCCCGAATCAAATAGAACTGAAGCATCTCTATGGAAAACTGGAACAATACTTGTGATAATAGCGTCATATGAATCAGCCTCAGGCCTAGCTAGGAAAGCATAAAATCAGGGCGGGGCACCTCCACTCTGAACTACATCTCTAGGACGGGACCTAGCTGGCTGGCCTCCACCTCTAGCGGCCTGACTTCCACCTCTAATAGCCTGACCTTCATCTCTTGTTGCATGACCCCTACCGCTAGCTGACTGAGCGAGCGGTGAAGCAACCAATGCCGGGACCATGGCACGAGAACCCTGATGCTCGGAGTTGCCCTGTGCCCGATGGCAAAATCTAGCAATGTGCCTCAGATCACCACAAGTATAACATGACCTCAGCTGCTGACCCTAAAACTGACCCTGCCGACCTAAGTAACCACCCTTAAAGCTTTAGAGCAGAGGTTCACTAATAGGAGCTGGTGGTGCACTGTAGGCTAGCTGGTCTGAATAAGACATATGAGGGCCGCGACCACCTGAAGAACTGTGGGATTCCTGGAGTGCTGAATGAAGCGGCCTTCGACGATGGCCTCTACCAAAAGTACCCCTGCCTCCAGACGAGGCACCACTGAACCCGCCGAAATGACGAGGCCTCTTATCAGACCCCTGCCCTCTCTCTTGAGCGAGAACCATCTCGATCCGCCTGGCGACATTAGCAGCCGTCTAAAAGGAAAGCTCGCCCCCGGTCTCCTTGGCCATCTGCAACTTGATAGGCTGAGCGAGTCCCTCAATAAACCTCCCCTCTCTCTCTCTCTCTCTCGATAGGAAGCAGACGAATAGCATGACGAGCCAGATCCACAAAATGGGTCTCATACTCAGTGACAAACATACTACCCTGCTGGAGACGCTCAAACTGCTTGCGATAATCCTCTCTTAATGTGATAAGGAGGAACTTCCCTAAGAATAGCTGAGAAAACTGGTCCCAAGTAAGAGCAGGCGATCCAGTTTGTCTGGTAGATACATAATCTTTCCACCATCTCTTGGCGGAACCCATCATCTAAGACACAACAAAAATCGACCCCATTGGTCTCAACTATACCCATATTGCGCAACACCTCATGGCAGAATCAAGATAATCCTGTGGGTCCTCAGAAGGTGCACCACTGAAGTGAATTGGGAAGAGCTTTGTGAACTTGTCGAATCTCAATAAACCCTCTGAAGACATGGCGGGTCCATCACCGGCCTGTGCCGCAACAACCGGCTAACCTACCCCAATTGGCGGGGCTACTTGAGTCTGATATGGGGAGCTATCTGCTCTGAAGTGTGAGTGGTGGCAGTATGTGCTCCTCCCCCAGCCTGAGAGACGACTGGTGCCATAGGAAAGGTACCAGCATGGGCCACACTCTCCATAAGTCCCACCAAACGGACTAAAGCGACCTGAAGCACTGGGGTGGCGATGAATAAAACTGCACGGCATCACCCTTCGTGCTTTTACTCTCAGCCTCACCATGAAACAGTAATAATGGCACGGCATCACCCTTCATGCTTTCACTCTCAATCTCTCCATAAAATGATAAATAAGGCAGGACATCACCCTTCGTGCTTTTACTCTGAATTTAATCATGAAACAAATGATACGACACGGCATCACTTCGTGCTTTAACTCTCAAATATGGCACGACATCACCCTTCGTGCTTTAACACTCTCCCTTACCATGTAACAATGAACATATAACAATAGGGAGATATTATAAGCAAGATCAAGTCTTATGTCAATAATGGTTCCACAATACCAACCTCAACCTCGAAAACAATACTCAATTATCACAAATACCCCATAAATGCGGAAAGAACAATCAATTTAATAATTAACTAATCTCTAAGCATGGATATCATGATTAAAGAGAGAAATAAATTACAAGAAACATGTCCCACCCGCATGATTTGACCCAATAACAACGCATAAGTACTTGTCACCTCACATATACGTTGTATCCAACATTTAGACATGTAGCAAATAGGCAAAAAAGTCCTAATACCTCAAGTCAAGGTTAACCACGACACTTACCTCGCTCCAAAGATCGACTCAAAGCTCTACCGGTGCCTTTCCCCTAGAATCCGCCTCCAAACCACTCGTATCTAACCATAATTGACTCAATAATGTCAAATATTGCTAAAGGAATCAATTACAATGCATAAATTTAGGATTTCCACACTTTCCCCCAAAAGGTAAAAAATCGACGCCAGGCCTGCTTGTCAAAACCCGAGGTTCCGAACAAAATCTATTTACCCATTCACCCCCAGCCCGATTGTGTAATTAGTTTCGGAATCCGACCTCAATTTGAAGTCCAAATCCCTAATTCGCAAAACCCCCAATTCTTCCTAAATCCCAAGTTTTCTACCATGGAAGAACAAAGATTAGGGCTAGAAATTAATGGGTGATGTTAGAAATGGAAGTAGACGAGTTAAAGTGTACAAACCTACGAATTGATGTTGAGTTTTCTCTTTGAAATCACCCCTAAGCCGAGCTCTAATGGAAGGTTTATGAAAAATGAGAGAAATCCCATTTTCGGAGTATTTAAATGACTAGGCGTCAGGTCTTCTTCGCGTTCGCGAAGGGCCTTCCGCATTCGCGAAAGGCAGCGGCCCAAAAGGCCTACGCATTCGTGAGTGAACCTACGCATTAACGAAGGCTGCTCCCCACAGGCCTCCGCGTTCGCAATCCAATGCTCGCGTTTGCATAGAGTACAACTCTCCCCCCCCCCCCCGAGGTCCATAAAGCTACGCGTTCGCGATACACTGTCCGCGTTCGCGAAGGGCAGTCCCCCCCTCCATTTCGTGTTTGTGTACAGTCCTCCGCGTTCTCGTAGAGTAAAATCCTCCCCTGCCAGTTCCCCCTTCGCGATCGTGGTAGTGTCTTCGCGATCGCGAAGTAGATAGACCAGAAACCAGCAAAAGTCCAAGAAAACCAGATTCTGCTAAGCACTAAGGTTCGTAGGCTATCCGAAACTAACCTAAGCCCTCGGGGCTCCAAACCAAATATGCACACAAGTCCAAAAACCTCATACGAACTCACTCGCGCGATCAAAATACCAGAATAATGCCTAGAACTACGAATCAGATACCAAATCAAATGAAATTTTCAAGAAAACTTTAGAACTTCTATATTAACAATCGGACGTCCGAATCACATCAAACTAACTCCGTTTCTCACCAAATTTTGCAGACAATTCATAAATATAGGAGTGGACCTATACTGGATTCCGGAACCAGAATATAGACCCGATATCAACAAAGTCAAACATTGGTCAAATCTTTAAAGTCATTAAACCTTTAAACTTTCAATTTTCGACAAAAAGCGATAATTCGAGCTAGGGACCTCCAAATCGATTCCGGGCATACCCCCAGTCTTAAATCACGATACGGACTCACCGGTACCGTCAAAATATGGATCCGGGTCCGTTTTCTCAAAACGTTGACCGAAGCCAACTCAAATGGATTTTTAAGGAAAAATTTCATATTTTATCAATTTTTAACATAAAAGCCTTCCGAAAAAGTACCTGAACTACGCACAAAAATTGAGGAAGTCTTAAAGAAGCTATCGGAGGCTTCGAAACACAGATTTAAGGTTTAAAACTCTAAATTCATCACCACAGGTTTAATTACGAGGGTGTCCTATCTTAGCCTTGTCACTACCTCGTCTAGGTTGGGCTCAACACTTATGGAGTACATTGGGTCGGTTGTACTCATACTACGCTCTTCACTTCTTCTGCAGATTTTGGTACTGGTCCAGCTGTATGTGAGGTGTATCAGCTCAGATTAGCATTTGGAGACTCGAGGTAGATCTGCTGGCGTTCGCAGACCTTGAAGTCCCCTTCCTCATTCCCTATTTACTATTCCTTTCATTCAAGACAGTTGTACTTATTTCAAACCCTGTTTGTAGAAACTCTAGAAGCTCGTGTACTTTTGACTCCAGATCCGGGTCGTACTAGATATTGGATTATTACGCTATTTCGTATTTTATTTTGGACTTCATTTCCATTTAATTGGCTAAATTGTTCAAAGTGGTTCAAATTTGTAAATAATGACTCTAATGTTGGCGTGCCTAGCAAGTGAAATGTTAGGCGCCATCACGATCCTGAAGGTGAAAATTCCGAGTCGTGACACTTAAAAATCGACGATTAGGATAATTTCTATTATACATCCAACTACGATATTCCATCTACCTAAAGAACAAATAAATTACATGTTATACTAATTGACTATTCAAATTAATTTAAATTAAGTTCGATAATAAACTTTAGTTACAAAGTTCAACATTTAAATAATTTGAGTGCATATTAATTTGAATATAATATTATTCTAGCCCTTTCAATAAATATAATTAGACTCACTAGAATATTGAATTAGTTAATCCGTTAAATTAGACTAACTCACTTACTATTAATCATAATTAATAAACCCTAAATCATAATTTAATAAGCCCTAAATCATAGTTTAATAAGCCCTAAATCATGATCAGTAAAATTGACAAAAATAAAAATTAGCTAAGCCAAGTACCTTACGTGATATCATAAGCAAAATCAATAAGAGTAAACCCTAAATCTAAAGAATTGTAAATCAATTGAAATAATCCTAAAACCCTAAATTGTAAACCCTAGTTTATACAATTGAACGAATTTAAATAACTAAAATTAACAAATATCGATAACTAGCCTTCAAAGAGAGGAGAGGGGTATGATATTGGGAGTGACGCGACAGTGGTTGCGCGGCAGTCGTGGCGGAGGACCAGTGGTGGTGCGACAGGGGTGGGACCAACGGAGAACGGGGAGAGACGAAGTGGGTGGGGGTTTGATNAGGGGGGGGGGGGAGGGTTTGATTTTGGGTGACAAGGGAGTGATGATTTGATTATGGGTGGGATTTGATAAGGGTTAGAAGCTATGGAAGAAAGAATGAGAGAAAGATAAAGAGTAAAATGGGGAAGAACTCCGTCTATGACAGCCTTAATTAAAATTTTCTGACCGACTTCGGTAGGAAATTGCGGTCGGTAAATTTAAGTTTTTAATTGAACGTTTGACCACATATTTTCGATCGAAACCGGTCGGTATTTCAACTTTAAATTTAAAAAAAATGAATTCAATGAAAATACCGACCGAAGCCGGTTGGGTTTAGATAGCTTTTAAATAAATAATATTTAATATTTAATTGATATATATATATA
>NW_017670293.1:1135716-1176915 GCF_001879085.1 Nicotiana attenuata
ATATATATATATATCCAATCGTATGATTTGAAGAGTATATGTTGTTGTTGCTACAACTTAAGTTTTAATATAGCACTACATCTTATAGCATTATACATTTTGTTTTTAAATATATTATTGTGTGTTGGATGCCGATACTTAGACTCGATCACTCCAACATTGAAACTCAATATTTAATTTACTAAGACTGTTTGTATGCCCGAAGTCGGTCCCTTTTAAGCACGATCCTAAGTATCGACATCCAACACGCTATAACACATTTAAAAATAAAATGTATAATGCTATAAGATGTAGTGCTATATTACAATTTAAGTTGTAGCAACAACAACATATACTCGGTCAAATCTATATATATATATGTGTGTGTGTGTGTGTGTGTGTGTGTAATATTTATATAATTTTGGATGTTATATATATGTATATGTGTGTATGTGTGTGTGTATGTATGTATATAAATATATGTACAATTTAGGATGTTATATATGTAGATTGTAAGTAAAAATAATCTATAAGTTTTTGACCATTTTGACCACTAATACCGACCGGTTTCGATCAGATTAATTTTTTATTATCAAAGAAACCAATTGACACAGGGACGGGAAAACATACATTATAATTTTCGACCGACATCGGTCGGTATTCAATAATTATTTTAATTAATCATTTCTTTTGTAGATTGTATGAAAGTCTGACCAGGTTTTGGTCAAAGATTGACCATTTTCCGACAGGAGTCGGTCGAAAATTTCAACGGTGTCAGATAAAGCAAACATTCTTTTTTTGTGGGACCACGTTTTCTATAATTTTTTATTTGAATTTTTTGACCAAGTTACTTTGTTTCCGTTCGACTTCGGTCGGTATTATTTCCGATCAATTTTGGTCGGTATGCTCTGGAGGGATTTTGACAGTTTTCTAGTAGTGTCGGCTCAATAAGACGGAAAAAAAAGAAAAAAAAAGATGAAAAAGAGGCAATATATTAGTACTATCAATACAAATCATAGAAAAAATAACAGCAACACAAGAACAAGAAAATAGATGAAAAGCAAAATAATAACCAGTAGATAAAGCCCGACACTAAGAGGAACGAAAGAGTAGTGTGAATGTAACGACCCGTCCGGTCGTTTCATCAATTACCACTCTGTTTCCCCCATTTCTGCTTCTATTTGCTTTGTTTATCGGTTCTTTAGGTGATCGGGTTGGTTGACTCCGGTTCGGAAAGGTTTTGAGAAGGTTTGAGATACTTAGTCTCTTTTAAGAAAGCTTAAGTTGGAAAAGTCAATCGGATGTTGACTTATGTGTTAGAGGGCTCGAACGTGAGTTCCGATGTTTCGGATAGCTTCGGGAGATGATTTGTGACTTAGGAGCGTGATCGGTATGTTTTGGAAGTCCGGGGTAGATTTAGGCTTGAAATGGCGAAAATAAGATTTTGGCATTTTCCGGTTGATAGGTGAGATTTTGATATAGGGGTCGAAATGGAATTCCGGAAGTTGCAGTAGCTTCGTTATGTCATTTGGGATGTGTGTGCAAAATTTCAGGTCATTCGGACGTGGTTTGGTATACTTTTTAATCAAAATCGGAATGCGGAAGATTTTAGAACCTTAGGCTTGAATTCGATGTGTTTTGGTGGTTTTGATGTTGTTTGAAGTGTTTTGAAGGTTGGTATAAGTTTGAATGGCAGTATAAGACTTGTTGGTGCTTTTGATTGAGGTCCCGGGGGCCTCGGGGTGATTTCAAATGGTTGACGGAAGGTTTGGAATTGAGTTGAAAGCTGAAGCCTTTTTGATTGCTGTCATAACCGCATCTGTGGTTGAAGGATCGCAGGTGCGACCCCCGCAGATGCGGATAGGAGTCGCAGAAGCGGAAGATGGTGAGGTTGGCAAGGACCGCAGAAGCGGTAGAAGAACCGTACCTGCGATGGTGCAGGTGCGGGCTAGGCATCGCAGATGCAGAGTTGGGCAGTTTAAGTGAAAACCGCAGAAGCGGTTCAAGGACCGCAAATGCGGTATCGCAAAAGCGGGAGTTTGGTCGCAGATGCGAAATCCCTGGACCAGAACATATAAGTTATTTCCTTCGCGATTTTCAGAACTATTCCACCATTTTTAGTCGGTTCTTGGAGCTTTTGAGGCGATTTGGAGAAGGATTTCAAGGGGAACTCATTGAGGTAAGGTCTTGGACTATGAAAACTCGTTTCTATGGTATTAATTCACGGATTAGAGCTGTAATTAAGGTTAGAATTTGAGAAACTGGGGCTTGGAAACTTATGCCTTTGATTGAGAATTTGAAGGACCATTTGTGGTCGGATTTTGGAACTTTTGATATGTATGAACTCGTGGGGAGATAAGGAATCTAATGCCGTAAAATTTATCGAATTTCGAGACGTGGGCCCGGGGGTCGAGTTTGGTTAATTTTGGGATTTTCGTTGTTTTTCGATTATTTTTGAGTGGGCTTTGTCCCTTTAGCATATTTTGATGATTACGTTCTGATTTTGGTAGATTCGGAGCATCCGGAGACCGATTCGAGGGGCAAAAGCATTGCGAGCTAGATTTTGGGCCGGATTGAGGTGAGTAATGATTTTAAATGTCGTCCTGAGGGTATAAAACCCCGGATTATATAGCGTTCGGCTATGTTGAGATGACGCACACGTTAGATGACGAGCGTGGGGTCGTGCACCGTTGGGGATTGTGACTTAGTCCATCCTGAATGACTGTTTTACTGCGTATTTGATAGCTAATTGTTTGATATTATTATGTTTTGGGCTAAATTCCATATTTGGGCTTCGGGCCAACTGTTTGGACCCTTAGGGGATCTTTACTGATATTTTCCTCACTGTTTGATTTCATACTTGTGCTCAGTAATGCCATATTTTACTGTTTTCAAAACTCAGCCATGTTACTCTGTATTAAACACTTTAAATGATATTTTAAAAGATATTTTGGGCTGAGCATCATGTTTACTGTTGCCCGAGGGGCTTATGAGATTCTAACTAGGTAAGGCCGAGGGCCTGTATTGTGAGGTTACTTTTGGGTCGAGCTGCACGCCGTAGCGGTGATATACTGATTATGATAATAAGGCCGAGGGCCTGAGATTGTACGCCACGAGGTGTCTTGTGATCGATATGAGGCCGAGAGCCTGTTTATGATGCCACGAGATGGCTTGATATTGCGCTTGGGCTGTAAGGGGCCCCTCCCGGAGTCTGTACACCCCCAGTGAGCGCGGGTACCCATGGTGATATGAGATATAGCCCGAGGGTTTGGTATTGTTCTGTGATGTTGCCCGAGGGGCTGATTCTGTGGTTACTGTGCCCGAGGGGCAGTTCTTATGTGTTTACCTTTTCTAGCTATTTTTCCTCTATTTGTTTAACTGCTTAAAAGGTGTTTTATGAGATTTCACTATTTAATTGTGTTTACTAATTTTGTTCTGTCTCTTATAGCTTATTGTTGTGTTTAACGTGATTTTATATCGCTCGGTCTTAATTTATTATTATTACTCACTGAGTTAGAGTACTCACTTTACTCCCTGCACCCCTGTGTGCAGATTCGGGCGCTACAGGTCCTGCTACTGAGGGTTGATAGTCCCCAGCAAATCTTTAAAGATTTACTAGGTAGCTGCTTGGCGTTCGCGGCCCTGTGTTTCTCCCTCATATCATTATTTCTGTTCCTAGTTCTGGATTTTGTAATAGACTGTGTAGTCCCTTTTCCCACTTTTGAGACTTATGTTAGATTCTCATGACTGGTGACACACCGATGTCGGGCTGTGTTTGGTTGTTTTCCGCGCATTGTGCTATTCATTTTTTTTATTTTGGGATTTTATTATGTTAATGACTTAGTATTTATTATTTTAAATTACTTAAAGTGAATTGGTAGTGTGTCGGCTGGCCTTGTCTTCACGAGAGGCGCCATCACGACCTGGTCCGGGTTTAGGGTCGTGACAAGTTGGTATCAGAGCCTAGGTTACATAGGTCTCACGAGTCATGAGCAGGTTTAGTAGAGTCTCGCGGATCGGTACGGAGACGTCTGTATTTATCCTCGAGAGGCTGCAGAACCTTTAGGAAAATTCCATATTCTTGAAATTCTTGTCGTGCAAATCTGTTGACCCGAGTACTAAACTTCTGCTATTCTATTCTCCCACAGATGGTGAGGACACGAGCGATCGGTCAGGATGGACGACCACCAGTACCACCAGCTGGAGCTACCAGAGGCCGAGGACGCGGTCAAGGCCGTGGTAGGGCAGAGGTGCATCCCACACAGCAGCTGGGGCAGCACCTGCAGATCCACCAGCCGCCCCAGTTCAGGAGCAAGTCCCAGTTGTGGACACTCCAGCAGCACCGGCTGTGCCCATTGTGATTCCGGGTCTTCAGGAGACTTTGTCCCAGATTTTGACACTATGTACGAGTCTTGCTCAGGCAGTCGCGGTCTCTACTGCCGCAGCCACTTCTCAGGCAGGGGGAGGCTCTCAGACTCCCGCCGCCCACACGCCCGATCAAGTGGTTCAGGGTTTCCAGACACCGGAGGCACCACTAGCCCAGCCGGTGGCAACTGCTTAGGGTTACGTAGCTCCAGTTATGCTAGAGGACGAGCAACGTAGGTTGGAGAGGTTTGGCAGACTCCAGCCTCCTACTTTCAGTGGTGCTGAGGGCGAGGATGCCCAGGGTTTCTTAGACAAATGTCAGAGGATTCTTCACACCGCGGGTATTCTGGAGACCAGCGGGTTTGCATTCATAACCCTTCAGTTTACCGGAGCTGCCTTCACTTGGTGGGAGGTATATGAGAGGCGTAGGCCTGTTGGTTCGGCACCTCTTACTTGGCAGCAGTTCTCCACTCTATTTTTGGAGAAGTATGTTCCACCGTCCCGTAGGGACCCGTAGGCAGCTCGAGCAGTTGAGACAGGGGGATATGACTGTTACTCAGTACGAGATGAGGTTCTCAGAGTTAGCTCGACATGCTATTTGGCTGGTTGCTACGGAGAGAGAGAGAGAGGATCAGGAGGTTTGTTGATGGCCTCACCTACTAGCTTCGGGTTCTCATGACCAGGGAGAGAGTGTCAGGTGCTATGTTTGAGGAGGTTGTGGATATTGCTCGTGAGATTGAGTCAGTTCGTCGCCAGGAGCGCGAGGAGAGGGAGGCCAAGAGGCCTCGAGGTCATGGTAGTTATGGGGGCGCTCCTTCGAGGGGCCAATATCAGCACGGTAGAGGCCGTCAGTTCAGGCATGCTCAGTCAGCTCGCCTAGGTTATCGTGGGGCACCATCAGGCCATGGTTCTCACGGTTCTCAGCAGGTTCATTCCACACTCAGTGCACTTCCAGCCCAGGGTTAGTCCCGTGCTCCATCAGTTCAGGATTTTTCTACGCCAGGTGCATCTGCTAGTCATTTCGGTGCTAGGGGGTTCCCATCAGTCCCTGTCTCCAGCACCCGGGATTTGCTATGAGTGTGGAGAGATGGGTCACATGTGGAGGCACTGTCCTCGTCGTCTTGGGGGTTGATCTCAGCAGAGGGGACAACCATCAGCTTCAGCCTCAGCCCCAGTCACTTCACCACCCACCCAGCCAGCTAGGGGTGGGGGACAGTCATCTAGGGGTCACCTAGAGGGGGAGGTCGATCCGGTGGTGGTCAGGCCCGCTTTTACACACTTCCAGCTAGGCCTGATGCAATTGCTTCAGATGCGGTGATTACAGGTATTATCTCAGTCTGCCGCAGGGATGCTTCTGTGTTATTTGACCCTAGTTCTACTTTCTCTTATGTGTCGTCTTATTTTGCCCATTATTTGGATATGCCCTGTGAGTCCCTCGTTTCTTCTGTTCATGTCTCTACGCTGGTGGGCGATACAGTTGTGGTAGACCGTGTGTACCGGTCGTGCGTTGTGTCTATTGGGGGTCTGGAGACCCGAGTGGATCTATTGTTGTTATGTATGGTGGACTTCGATGTTATTTTGGGCATGGATTGGTTATCTCCGTGCCGGGCTATCATGGACTATCATGCCAAGACAGTGACGTTAGCTATGCCTGGTGTGCCACATATAGTGGCGAGGTTCGACCGATTATGTTTCCAGTAGGGTGATTTCTTTCTTGAAGTCCCAGCGTATGGTTGGGAAAGGTTGTCTTCCGTATCTAGCTTTTGTGAGGGATGTCAGTGCAGAGACTCCCAGTATTGATTCTGTTCCAGTTGTGAAGGATTTTCTCGATGTGTTTCCTGCAGACCTACCGGGCATGCCACCGGACAGGGATATTGATTTTGGTATTGACCTGGTGCCGGGCACTCAGTCCATTTCTGTTCCACCATATCGTATGGCACCAGTGAAGTTGAAGGAGTTAAAGGAGCAGCTTCAGGAGCTCCTTGACAAGGGGTTTATTCGTCCCAGTGTGTCACCTTGGGGTACGCCGGTTCTTTTTGTGAAGAAGAAAGATGGCACGATGAGAATGTGCATTGATTACAGGCAGTTGAACAAGGTAAATATTAAGAACAAGTATCCTTTGCCTCGTATCGATGATTTGTTCAACCAGCTTCAGGGAGCGAGAGTGTTCTCCAAGATTGATCTCCGTACGGGTTATCACCAGTTGAAGATCAGGGACTCGGATATTCTTAAGACAGCTTTCAGGACCCGATATGGTCATTGTGAGTTCTTGGTGATGTCTTTCGGGCTGACCAATGCCCCAGCAGCATTCATGCATTTGATGAACAGTGTAATCAGGCCGTATCTCGACTCATTTATCATAGTCTTCATTGATGATATTCTGGTATACTCGCGTAGTCAGGAAGAGCACGCGGAGCATTTGAGAGTGGTGTTGCAGAGATTGAGGGAGGAGAAGCTTTATGCAAAGATCTCCAAATGTGAGTTTTGGCTCAATTCAATGGCTTTCTTGGGGCACGTGGTGTCCAGTGATGGTATTCAGGTTGACCCGAAGAAGATAGAAGCGGTTCAAAGTTGGCCCAAACCGTCCTCAGCCACAGAGATCCGCAGTTTTTTTGGTTTGGTGGGTTATTATCGCCGGTTTGTTCAGGGATTTTCATCTATTGCATCGCCCTTGAACAAGTGGACTCAGAAGGGTGTCCCATTTCAGTGGTTTGATGAGTGCGAGGAGAGCTTTCAGAAGCTCAAGACTGCCTTGACCACAGCTCCAGTGTTAGTATTGCCATCAACTTCAAGTTCTTATACCGTGTATTGTGATGCTTCGAGAATTGGTATTGGGTGTGTTCTGATGTAGGAGGGTAGAGTTATTGCATATGCTTCTCGTCAGTTGAAGCCTCATGAAAAGAACTACCCTGTTCATGATTTAGAGTTGGCTGCCATTGTTCACGCGTTGAAGATTTGGAGGCATTATTTGTATGGTGTGTCTTGTGAGGTGTATACTGATCATCGTAGCCTCCAGCACTTGTTCAAGCAGAAGGATCTCAATCTGAGGCAGCGGAGTTGGTTGGAGTTGCTTAAGGATTATGACATTACTATCTTGTATCACCCGGGGAAGGCCAATGTGGTGGCCGATGCTTTGAGCCGAAAGGCGGTGAGTATGGGACGTTTGGCGTATATTCCAGTTGGGGAGAGACCTCTTGCAGTTGATGTTCAGGCTTTGGCCAATTGGTTCATGAGGTTGGACATTTCGGAGCCCAACAGGGTATTGGCTTGTGTGATTTCTCGGTCTTCCTTATATGAGCGCATCAGAGAGTGTTTACCGTGAAAATGGTAACAACAATTAAATTTATAAATGGGACTCTAAAAATACGTGATCTATTCCCGAGCTAGTTTGGAAGGGTGATTAGTGTTAAATACGGAGTAAGACAGTAAAGATCAAGCTAGCCAAGATAACAATCGACCAGCAAGTTGGGCGTTCCCGGGCTTAGAACAAGCCAGTAGATACCTCGGGGCTAGGCCTCGAGCCTACCTCGGGCCTATCGGAGGTAATCTTATCGAGGGTAGTCGGGAAGGGGATAACAGATAAGTATGTGTATGCAAGGCTTCATACCGTCAATCTTGAGCTAAATGACGAAGAAGAAACGAAGAACAATAAAATGCTAGGGCGACCTCGGGGTCGAAGAACACAGTTAACATAGAAGAAAGAGATAGAGAGAGAGATATTATTGCTTATTGGAGAAGTGGAGCAACATCAGTCCTTTACAAGGTGGGGTAAGCCCCCCTTATATAGGCGAGGGGACTCGGTAAAATATGCATATATTATTTACAAGAGTAGAAAGATGGGATGGCCTATCGCACGTCATCTCAGTAGGTTGCAGATAGACCGGCACTGTCAGGTGTCACACCTCCTTTTTTACACACCACCCCGAAAGGTAGTGTAAGGGAGTTTTTCCACTTTAAGTGACATTATTCGAAATGGGATAATTTATTTGGTGTCCCAAGTCACCGGTTTATTTTAAATCCCACATCGAGGAAATTTCGACTTTCCTTTTGAAGTCTGCGAACCAGAAATTCTGAATAAGGAATTCTGTTAACCCGAGGGAAGGTGTTAGGCACCCCCGGATTCCGTGGTTCTAGCACGGTCGCTTAAACTATTATAATTGGCCTAATTATCTGATTTTAGTACATGTTCAAAACTATGGTGCAATTTTAAACCATTAAACGCTTTTATTCATTTTTAAAGAAAATTGCCACGTCATTTTAAAATATGTCTTAAACCACGTCACATAAATATACCCGCGGTCCGCAACACATTTTATATAACATTGTTGAGATTTGGATTTGGGTCACATAAATGTGCACCCGAGTTTAGAAAGGTAATATTATTAAAATAACGCGCCTAAAGCAACTACGCATTTTTAACTTTGCGAGGGCCATGAAAATTTGCTAAATGGCACGCCTCGAGTTCTAAGGATTTTAGTATCAACTACATGAGGGCCATGGGCTTAGGGGTTTTATTTGGCATGGCACGCCTCAACTAAAGCAAACTAAAGCAACTAAAGCAAACTACCAATTTTTATCGGATCGCTCACTCTTAAGATTCAAGATGAAAGGCGTAGGTTCCAATATTATGGAATTCATTGCGGGGAAAGTATAAGATTTGCTTCTCAAAATTGTTTACAAGACATATTATATTATAAAGATGGAAAATATCTGCAATCTAGCTAAGCTAATCACGTTAACAGCCTTAAATTAAAAAAAAATTCACACGAGACACCCTTATATCAATAAACCAAATGGAACCATATTAATTCCCAAATAAGAGCTCTCCATTCTTTCTTCCTTTTCTGTTGTTCGAAACCTTGCTAGTTTGAAATTTGGTACAGAACAAGGATGCCTCTTTTCCACCCAACTAGCTTGAACATTTTAAAATCCAAACACTACTCTTGATCAAATGACATGCATATTGCAGTATGTTTAAACATTAAAACCTTCCAAATACAGTAAGAAGTCTAACCCAAAAAAAATAAAAAATAAAAAACATATGGGTAAAATAAACAAAACAACGTGAACAATCTTGCATAGGGCTATATTAAATTCACACACCGGCATTTTAAATCACATTTAATATAGCATGACATTTGCACATGAAAGTGAATAATTATTGAAAATTTCATAACATAGAATTATTCAAACAATATTTACATCATTGGAAGTGTGAAACTCATACCTCGACAGCAACTAAAAGATCCAGAACCAAAGAAAGATCCGAATGGCGAAATTTTGGAGTTCAGCTACTACTTCAAACAGAAACCAACAGCAAATTTCAACACCAAATCACTTATGATAGCCCAGGGATTACAGAGTAAAGCACCATAGTCGAAACAGTTTAGACTATAGTTGAACACTAGCTTGGAGGATACAGAAAATTGTGTAGAATACGTAACACAAGTTTCAGGCAGCTTCGAAATCTCTTTTATGACTTTGTTTCTCTAGAATTCTCAGTGATTTTTCTTATTATTTTTTTTTTCCGGATTTTTTGGTCTTAGGTTTCTAGCTGCTGCAGATCTCCGTTTTTGCTCTCTCCTGCGCCGTTGCTCGCCGTTTCTGATAAAAGCAAGAGAGGGGAGTCCCCTTTTCTTGGGTGGTAACGGTGCTCTGTTCTTTTTTGGAATCGGAGGGGTCCCTCTTAGGTCTGTGTGTGTGTCTTTAGAAATCAAGATGAAGAAGAAGACCAAGGTGTGGTGCGTCGTTCTTCTGCTCTAAATCCGAAGGGGTCTAAAGTGTATGGAAAAAAATCTGACCTCTTTTTGTGCCTTAGCTCCCCTTTTATGTGAGGAATTAGGGCAAAAGGTAATGGGTATTTGGGTATGGAGATTGGGCTTTGAGTGGGTTATTGGGTTTGGGCAGATTTGGGTATAGGCTTTGGGCTCAGCATTAATTTTGGCCCAATTTCACAAGACAAACCTTTTTTTTCCAATTCTTTCTTTTATTTTCTAATTTTTTCCTTTTTCTTTTAATTAAAATCCTACAAATTAAAAATTCGAAATTATCCAAAATGCGAAATTAAACTAATTACAAAAATTATAAAAGCTATTTAATCCTAAATTAAAAGAGAAAAAATCAATAAAAGGAAAAAGTATAAAATGAAACATTTTTTGTGATTTTTAATTTTTATAAGACAAATAATTACTAATTGATCCCAAGAATGTAAAAATAAAGCCTAAATGCCATGCATGATATTTTTGGTATTTTTTCATGATTTAAATAAAACTCAAACATGCACAAAATGCAAATAATTAAATAAAAATTCTACAAAAATTTCTAAAAATGGCAAATAATTAAGAAAATCTATTTTCTTGGGATTCTTTAGGAGTAATTCATATAGGGCAAAAATCACGTGCTTACATCAGGTGTAGCCATGTGCTTCGGATACATCTCCTCTCACCCTGACCTCGGGCCCTGCTTCTTTTGATTCGGACCTCGATGAGCCCTGAGGTCGAGAACTCGATCATGGCCTTCCATCCTCGGGGTCTCGAGGAAGGCTTCCGAAATTGTCTTGATAGCGAAAATCAGGTCTTCTGATTTTTACCGCATACAGATAGTCTCCGCATTTCTCATGACGAAGTGATGGGAAACGATTCCGACACTCGACTCCTCGAGCTTCCTTTGGTAATGCTATAATGGCGATCCAGATCGCGGCGCAATCCTTTGTAACCGTTGGCGTGTCTCACAGATCTCTGCTCGCGTCCTGTCGTTTCCGCTCCTCGAGGCAAAAGTGCTGCCGTTGGTTCATTTTTTCAAGGACGTAGTAATTACACCCGTCGGTCAATCTTTCGGAGCATCGATGACCGTGTCGTTTCCTCCCTATAAATGAGGGCGTTTTGTGGTATTGCATATTTTCATCTCAACACTTCTGCTGATACGTTTTGCTTCTTCCTTCCCATCGTCTTCTTTTGTCTTTGATTATCATGATGGGAGCTTTCTATCTTGAGGCTGTTTGGAGGGGATCTTCCGGGCCATATCGAGGCCTTCTGCCGAGGTCCACCTTTATTGAACGTAAACATATACGTTGGCCGCCGCTGCTACCGTTGGCTCAAAACGACGATGGGAGGAGAGTTGGTTTCACCTTTGCTCAGATGGTTATTCGGATTATGCACCGCTGCTCAAAAGGAGGCTCGGAATACCCATCGCTGCTCACCTTCATACCCCGGCTCAACGTGGAACTCTGCCCTGAGCCGGGAGCTTGCAAGGCTCGCTGCTTGAAGAAGTGTATTTGAAGTAGCCGTGCAAGCAGGGCCGAGGATTGTTCGGCCCGCTCCCTCTCCGAAGCTTCCTTGGCCAAAGAGGATCCTCGAGCTTCGGAGAGTTGTGGCGCTTCGTCGTCCTTTCCTGCTCCCTGGTTGCTCTTCCTCGGCTGTGTCAAAGTGGACAGCTGAGATGGGGCTTCCGGGGGCGATCCTGAAGATACGTCCTTCGAGGGTAGAGTAGGTTTGAGGCCCTTTCCTCATGTATTCTCTTTTGTGCATCTGTCGGGAACCCTTTGTAGGCTTTTGTAATTTGTATATGATGTCCCTCCGGGGCTTTGTAATCGAACGCTGTGACCCTTCGGGGCTTTTGTACTTTGAAAATCTTATAAATGAGAAATGAAGTTTGTTGACCTCTACTTTCGAGTTTGCTCTATTTCCTTATGCTTTCATGCCCTTCGAGGCTCTTCAAATGTATTCCTTTGTGTTGCTGATTGCTGATATTAATCTTGGACGTGAGTGTTTGCTTTCATTTCCCGCCGATTGACATGGGCTTTTTTGGTCCCACTGTCGTCCTTCGGGATTTTTAAATGCCTTCTATTGCTTTTGGGTCGTTGTAGCTTGGCGTGATAGCTTGTTTTGGTCCCCAGCTGATTGGCAAGGCTCTTTCCTGCTTTCTTTTTTTATTGTACTTGGGCTTGACGAGGAACCGACCGGATAGGCTCGAGCTATCGGGGCCCGCTGGTTCGTTTGGAGATCTTGCATCAAATTTTGGGGCCTTCGGGAACGATACCCCGGATGAAGGTCATCCCTGGGTGCCTCGGTGGGCCATGTTGATTTTGATGTGGATAACTCTTTCGAAGAGTGTAAGGTTGGCTTCCGTTTGAGGAGTTTGCCTATGCGCGGGCGCTCCTTTGGGGCTTCGTAGAGCTTTGGAGATCGGAGCTTCTGCGGGTTTGCTCCTTCGGGGAGGGAATTGTGATCCCGGGTGCACGCCTTGCGTTTGGCAACGGCACCCTAGAGCTTATCACGATCCTGCTTCTTGGTGGACGGAGGCTCCAAATGTGCAACACTACCTGGAGCATGGAGATGATTCGCGTGGATCCTCGAGCTTGGTCATCCGTTGGAGGATGTTTCCTGGGTCGGGTATGGACCCGCCGACCCGTATCGAGGCCATTGGCTTCGTGGAGCTTACATCTGGTAGGTGACTTCGCCGCTGCTTTTTGTATATAAGAGGGGTCGCTTCGGCCTTTTTGTGAGACTTCACTATTTTTGGGCGGCTGTTCTTTCGTTTCGGCATAGGGCTCCCTATCTTCTAAAGTGCGAAAAGCGTTTGTGCTTCTTTGCTTTATTTTGTTAGTTCTGCTTCAGTTATGGCGACCACTTCGGAACCGTTAAGGCAAAGGACGGGGGATGCCGTTCCCAGTGCTGGAGATTCGAAGGGCTTCGCTCTGGAGCGGCATCCTTGATGAGAGAGGAACACCTGGAAATGGCGAGGCAATGCTGTGGGTGGAGCGAGGGGATGACACTCTGGGTGCTTTCCCCTCGCGAAGGCATCGCGGACCCTGCTGATGGGTTTTTGAGCGTGTACTTATACCCTTTTGTATTTGGCCCTCTTGATAAGGTCTTGCTCGACTTTTGCTTGAAGTATCGGGTTACCTTGGCGCAAATTCATCCGTCGCTTTGGCGGACGGTGCTGATGATGAGATTTTTTGCGGAGAAGGCCGGACTTGAGTTCACGCTTGACCATCTCATCAGCCTGTATCGGCCTTTCCACCATCGAGGTCTGCTAACCTTGAGGGATCGCTCGCCCACGCCCTTTGTTGTTGACGATGATGAAGGGGGAGATCGAGGGTAGGCCAGTTGGTTTGTCCGAGTCAGGACGACCGATGTCATCCCTGTGGATTTCCTGCCATTCCCCGAAGGGTGGAATAACACGCGTAAGTAAGGCACTTTTGTCGTTCCTTCAGTTTTTGTTCATAGCGAAAATTAGCCAAGTAATCAGTATTATTCCCTTTGTTGCAGCAACTTCATGGGCGCCGGGCCAAGTTCACGATTTGCCCGGCTGGATTCGGAGGCTGGTGACCCATTCGTCTCACGATGAACGCAGGTGGCGAGCTATGTCTCGCATCAAGTGGGGAGTGGATCATCAAGGTATGTGCGTATGTTGCTTCCTTGTCGATATGTTCCGGAGGCGGAATTTTCCCATCTCATCTACGCTGGACGCGTTGTTTTTGCAGATATCAGGCGGTTCCTCGGGGCGAGGCAGCGTTTTCTCGGAGAAGAGATGGAATCGTCGGCTTTCGAGCCGAGAGACGGCAGCAGCAAGAGGGTCCGAGACCCACCATGCGAAGGAGCTTCTAGTGGCGCTGGCCGGGCTCATATTTCTGAGGACGGGGCATCACCCGAGTCGGCTGTTCCCGGGGTACCTGTTTCTCGGTGAGCGGCTCCCTCGAATGAGTATGTTATGTCCGGAGCCGGTTCTTCCGGGGTTGCGGGAGCGGTATTATCAGGAGTGTGTTCTGATTTGGAGAAAACTTGCCATCTTCACTTCGCGGTGAGTTCGTGCATAATTCTCTCATACCCCGCGTCTTCCTCCCTTCATTGAATCTTTCCTGCGCAGGCCTGTGATAGGCTCAAGTCCGAGCTTCTTCGTCAAAAGGCCAAGTTCCAGAGGGTTCGGGATGAGGGAGAATCCCTCAGGCTTCTTTGCAAGGAGAAAGAAGTTGAGCTGCAGCATTGGCGATATAAGGCGTATCGAAGCTCGAACTGTGAGAGCTATTTCATGGAGCAGGTAATTTCCTGCAGTGCGTTCTTTGCTTCTTTTTAATTTTTAGGGCTAGCTTCTTCTTGCCGTGTTAGCTGCAAAAAAAGACAGAGGCCTTGGAGTACCTCAAGGGTGAGGTGAACCGTGTCAGGGCAGCTTGCGAGGAACTAAAGGGCCAAGTGTGGGCTCAAGTCTTTGAGGAGGTGAGCGCTTCAGCCAAGATTCCTTCCTTCGAGGCCCAGCTCAACTTATCCCGAAGTAACGCCAAGGTTCAAGCAGATATGATCGAGAAACTGGAGTCTGACCTCTCGAAGGTCAAGGGCGAGATAGTCGACGCCCGGGCGGAAGCGGCACTGAGCCGAACCAGGGCGGATCATGAGATAGCGATTTGCATAAAGGAGGCTGCTGATGCCCAATCCGAGTTGAGGCAAGCCTTGATCGTGAGAAGAGGATCGAGGAATATGTTCGCCGCCGATCCCGGAGAGAAGTGTTCGAGGAAGTTGGAGCGAGAGGCTTTATCTTGTCGGAGGAATTGGCTCAACCAACGGTGGACGAGCGCGAAGCTCGGTCACTCCTCGTGGGCGTTGTAGAGGGCGATCTTGACGGGTTGTAGCCTCTTGGCACAAAATACAACTCCTACTATTTTGTAGCTTGGTCTCCGGCGCGCTCAGAGCGTGCCTGTAGGTGGAGAATGTTTTTGTCGTATGTATTGCAAGGAGAATTTCAAAGCGTTATTCTTTTTGTGCCTTTTTTCTGTCGTTGCCCTTGATTGTGTAGATTGGTTTATGGGATCGGTCCCTGAGCTGTGCTATGGCTCGAACTCTGATTGGCCTTCCGACTTTTTCCCACCTTCATGGGCGGAGGGTGATGACCCTATGTGCTCCTGGACCGAAGTGTTTTTGCGGGCGCGCGACCTGGGGATTTGTCGCGACTGTTGATAGCGTCGTCGGGGCCGTGCTTTTAGGCATATGGTGATTAAATTGCCCTCGGGTTCAGTCTCCGAGTCGGGATCCTGACTCAGGCTTATTTTACCCTCGAGCCCGTTCGGGCTGGTGGTAATGACTTTCATTCTCTACCCTGGGGCGTTTTGCGATTTTAGAGGGTTCAGTCTTCGAGTTGCGTTGCGATTCGAGCTGTAATCGACCCTTAAATCTCATCTGAGTTTTTGGCCAGCGATGGTGACCTTCCGCGTTGCTTGGCCATTGGGACCTTTCAGTATGAGGCCCGGAGGCATGCTTATCCGGCGACAGTGGTACTTACGTTGCTTGGTCGTAGAGACCTTTCAATATGAGGCCCGGAGGCTCGCTTAGCTGGCGACAATGGCACTTACGCTGTTTGGTCGCAGGGACCCTTTTGATATGAGGCCCGGAGGCTTTGCTTAGTTAAACTATTTTGGATCCGGTCTCCGAATCGGGTTGCGGTTCGAGCTCACTTTAATCCTCAAGTTGTCAATTTTCAAGCTGATGGTCGTAGAGACCTTTCGGTGTGAGGCCCGGAGGCTCTGCTTAGCCGGCGACAATGGCACTTACGCTGTTTGATGTGAGGCCCGGAGGCTTTTTGTAGGCTTTGTTTCCTCTCGTTAAGGTCTTATTGATTATTTTGCCTGATCCGTCGTCGGTTCTAAAAGAACCTCGATTTCAAGTCGTAGTCGGCGATGTTTTGAGCACCTCGGAAGGTTCGTAGCCCATAGGTTGAGTAGATTGACGCTTTTGCGATTTTAGAGCCGACATGGTCGGGACTCATTCTTTTCCTGTTGAGGGAAGCATGTGTTTAACCGGTTCGTTCTGAAGTAGATTCGGAGGATTTTTTAGCAATAGTCGGGCATCCCCGAGTCGCGTTATATGGGCTGTGTCAGCTGTTTCGACCGTAGTCGTATGCGTTTGGCCGTAGCCATTTTTGATCTCTTAGTGATAGTTTAGGCGTCTACGTCGAGGGTATGCCCTTTAGGGATTCATACAAATGCGACTTATAGCCCAAATATCTGGATTTTCATGCCTGTTGAGGTCTTACAGTTTTATCATGCCTGTTGAGGTCTTACAGTTTGCCATGCCTGTTGAGGTCTTACAGTTTATAAAGAATAGATCTGGTTTTGCCGAGGCTGCCCGTTAGGGTCTTACAATTTCGGATTTTCCAGTGCGTGGCGATTGGCGACAGTCTCCGAGTCATCGAGTTCGCTTGAAGACAGCTTCTCGTGAGCTCGGAGCTATTTTTCGGAGGCTTGGTGAGCCCGGAGTTCCGATCAAGTTGTCGGATTGCTCATGGTGAGTCTCCGAATATATCGAATAATTCTAGGCCTAAATACCGCCTTTTGTAGTCTTGGGGTCATATCACGAGGGCTTTTGTGAGCCCGGAACCCTGACCATGGGTTCGCGAGGATGCCGAATTGATTAAGTCTCCGAGCGTTTCGGGACGTATACGATGTAGAGGTTTTTTTGCTGAGGATAAGCCGAAATATTTTTCTTCGAGGCGTCGAAGGCTTGGAAAAATTCTTTATTGCTTGGCGAAAATATAAGTTGTAAATACATGTTGTTCTGTTGCCGTGAGTCTGGTCTACATGGATGTGACTCTCCTGATTATCCGATATGCTTGTATGGTTCCATATTGGAAATTAGAGAGAGAGATCGTGGACTTGTTGGGTCCCTTCCCTGGGGACGTGCAGTTCTGCTAATAATCTTGTTGGCGGAACCCTCTTCCTGATAGAAACCTGATCGAGGAAAGAATGCCCGGCGACCCCATGGCGGCCGCGGATCCTCGAGCGGGATCCGGAACTACTGAATGCTTTGGCTGCCTGCCTACGTACAGATTAGCAACAAGAAAGGAAAAAAGGAAATGATAAAAGGATGTTGCGTTCTTGGGAGCATGCCCCTCGGCAGCCGTATTCCTCGTTCGGCCAGGCCGGGCCGAAGACGCGAGTGCTCTTACCCTTTGACCTCATTTGAGGGTAACGCCAGTCATGGGCGTAAGGCGGGGAATCTCCTTCTGTCACTTGTAGCCAGATGCTTTGGCTCCGCGTCTGTCATGGAGTTTCACACCCTTGGGGGAGTAGGCCGGAATTGCGTCCCGGGCGACATATTCGCCATTGTCTGTACAAAGCGTCTGCATCTTGCATCACCCGACGTATTAGCCGGAGCTCGGGCAGGCCGCGCAGGGGGAGCGATTTGGATGTTGTGGCAACCGCCAATAGGGACATATTAGCGGTCCGACATGAGGGCGACATTGGTCCGGATTGTTTTATTGGCTTTGGCCTGACATTGTCGGTACAACTTTGGCTGATATACCTGTAATCATTAATGTATGTTTTATTTGAAAATGAGCTCGAACGAAAGGAGGTATTACCAATACGTTAATGTGATGCCGAGGTGGAGTCTCGGCGTCTTTTTCCTCGAGCGAGAGGGTGTCCTTGGGGAGTATTCCCCGAGATCGTTCCTCTCTGGCGACGGGCACTTGCACTCTACGCTCTACGGATCTTAGCGGGGTGCCTGCATCCTTTAACGGTTGTGACGATATGTCGCAACTTGCCGGCTCTGCTTTGTTCGATTTCCCCTTGTCCGTTGAGCTGGATCCGGGTTCGCTTGCTTGGCGATGCTTTGTGGTCACCTTTGTTGGATGGCGTAGTTGCTGCTCTCTTGGGTCTGTAACTCCGAGCATTTCGTGACTCTCGTGGTGGGCCACAGTTTCCTTGGAGGGGTTTTGGTCGAATAGGTCCTAGCCACCCGGAATTCCCGGCTTCACTTATGGTGACCACTATGCTTGGAACTGCAACGTTGAAGTCGAGTTCTATCAGGTGAGGTTTTCTTGCCGGTGGCGCCTTGTTGAATCTGATACCGTTGGGGGTTCCTCGAAGGTGTTGTTTCGGGCTACCGCCTTGTTGTTGCAAGATGCGCTGTACCTCGGATCGCTTCTTCCGTTCGGGCCATGTGGATGATGGCTCCGTTCATTCAGTGTCGGCTTCTCTGTTGGGGATCTGCCTGGATATGCCGATCCAGTGAGGGTTTCTCAAGGGTTATACGCGGCTCTGACTTGGGTCCGGCATTGGTTGCTGGTATATGACCAAGCCTCGGCCGGATATTTGACTAAGCTTCGCTCGAATTGCTCCGGAGCTGCCGGGTATGCTTTGTTTGGGTTTTGGGCGAAGGCCTGTGCCACCCTACTATTCGGGACCAGGAGTGGTCTCATTTGTCTTGTCGGATAGCGGAGCGCAGTTTCCCGTGATATTTTATTTCTTCTTCTTCTCTCGGCCTTCGGTGCGTCGAGCCCTTTGGCATTATTTTGATGGCGTTGGCGTGTGCTTCCACGGATCGTGTTAGTACGGTGAGCGAGTCCCCGAGATTAGATGTCGAACAATGGTGCCGCGTCGTAGTTTCTTCTGGGGGAATTTCTTCGAATCCCTTCATCGGGACGGGCTCGAGTTTTCCATTTTGGCGGTCGTCGTTTCTGAACGGGCGTGCGTGAGTGGTGGTGTACCTGTGAGGACTTGGGGTCCTGTCACTCCCCAGGGAATTTCGTTGTTTCTGACTTCCGCGAAATAAGTCCCGAGATCGTATCTCCGGGAGACGGTTGCTGTAGGAGTCTCCGCGATCGTGAGTCGATCTTTTCGACAATGTCCTCTAGCATCCTTACTGCTACAGGATAGGTCGTTGGTTCGTCGTTGCCCGATACCTTGGATACTGGCTCGGAGCGAGTAGATATTTTGGGTGCTACCGCGCCAAGAGTCTCTGGGAGGCTCTGTAGCTGAGAGATAGCCAAACGTTGTTCCTGCAACATTTCAAAAATAACACAAAGATGAACTTCCCGTTCTACCGGGGCTCGGATTTTTCGGGTTTCCTGTCGGTTAGCGTGTTGCGTGCCGCCATCGAAGTGCAAGACTTCGTTACCTCGCTGTGCAGCGTACGAATCTATATCCGCTTGGACCGATCTAGATGCGTTATCGGGGTCCCGCGGTGTTGGGCCAGCCGTTAGGATGGCCACATTGTTTTCCTTGCGATTTTTGGGGTTTTCGTCCTCGATTTCCCTTATTGAGCTGATCATTAACCTGAAATCGAAAGGTCTTGGGCAAGAAAAAGTGTGAGAGATATCGTGCGTTTAAGTGACGAAACTAGCAAGAAAAATAATCACTATTATTTTTAGCCCCACGGTGGGCGCCAAACTGTTTACCGCGAAAATGGTAACAACAATTAAATTTATAAATGGGATTCTAAAAATACGTGATCTATTCCCGAGCTAGTTTGGAAGGGTGATTAGTGTTAAATACGGAGTAAGACAGTAAAGATCAAGCTAGCGAAGATAACAATCAAACCAGTAAGGGGAGCGTTCCCGGGCTTAGAACAAGCCAGTAGATACCTCGGGGCCAGGCCTCGAGCCTACCTCGGGCCTATCGGAGGTAATCTTATCGAGGGTAGTCGGGAAGGGGATAACAGATAAGTATGTGTATACAAGGCTTTATACCGTCAATCTTGAGCTAAATCACGAAGAACAATAATATGCTAGGGCGACCTCGGGGTCGAAGAACACAGTTAACTTAGAAGAAAGAGATAGAGAGAGAGATATTATTGCTTATTGGAGAAGTGGAGCAACATCAGTCCTTTACAAGGTGGGGTGAGCCCCCTTATATAGGCGAGGAGACTCGGTAAAATATGCATATATTATTTACAAGAGTAGAAAGATGGGACGGCCTATCGCACGTCATCTCAGTAGGTTGCAGATAGACCGGCACTGTCAGGTGTGGCCATGTGCTTCGGAGACATATCCTCTCACCCTGACCTCGGGCCCTGCTTCCTTTGATTCGGACCTCGACGAGCCCTGAGGTCGAGAACTCGATCATGGCCTTCCATCCTCGGGGTCTCGAGGAAGTCTTCCAAAATTGTCTTGATAGCGAAAATCAAGTCTTCTGATTTTTACCGCGTACAGAGAGCACCAGTATGATGATCCTCATTTGCTTGTCCTTAAGGACAGAGTTCAGCATGATGATGCCAGAGATGTGACTATTGGTGTTGATGGGGTGTTGAGGATGCAGGGCCGGATTTGTGTGCCCAATGTAGTTGGGCTTCAGGAGTTGATTCTGGAGGAGGCCTATAGCTCGCGGTATTCCATTCTTTTGGGTGCCGTGAAGATGTATCAGGATCTGAGATAGCATTATTGGTGGAGAAGAATGAAGAAAGACATTATGGGATTTGTAGCTCGGTGTCTCAATTGTCAGCAGGTGAAATATGAGCATCAGAGACCGGGTGGCTTGCTTCAGCAGATGGATATTCCAGAGTGGAAGTGGGAGCGGATCACCATGGACTTCGTAGTTGGGCTCCCACAGACTTTGAAGAAGTTCGGTGCTATTCGGGTGATTGTGGATCGGCTGACCAAGTCCGCGCACTTCATTCCTATTTGTACTACTTACTCTTCAGAGCGGTTGGCAGAGATATATGTCCGGGAGATTGTTCGTTTGCATGGTGTCCCAGTTTCCATCATTTCAGATCGGGGCACTCAGTTTACTTCACAGTTTTGGAGGTCTGTACAGCTAGAGTTGGGTACTCAGGTTGAGTTGAGCACAACTTTTCACTCTCAGATGGACGGGCAGTCCGAGCGCACTATTCAGATATTGGAGGATATGTTACGCGCTTGTGTCATTAACTTCGGAGGGTCCTGGGATCAGTTTCTATCACTCGCAGAGTTTTCTTATAACAACAGCTACCAGTCGAGTATTCAGATGGCTCCTTATGAGGCCTTGTATGGGAGGCGGTGTAGATCTCCAGTTGGTTGGTTTGAGCCGGGCTAGGCTAGGCTATTGGGTACAGATTTGGTACAGGATGCTTTAGACAAGGTGAAGGTGATTCATGAGAGGCTTCGTACAGCGCAGTCGATACAAAAGAGCTATGCGGACCGGAAGGTTCGGGATGTGTCCTACATGGTTGGTGAGAAGGTTCTGTTGAAGGTTTCACCCATGAATGGTGTTATGAGATTTGGAAAGAAGGGTAAATTGAGTCCATGGTTCATTGGGCCTTTTGAGGTACTTCGGAGGATTGGGAAGGTGGCTTATGAGCTTGCCTTGCCACCCAGCTTGTCGAGTGTGCACCCGGTATTTCATATTTCTATGCTCCAGAAGTATATTGGGGATCCGTCTCAAGTTCTGGATTTCAGCACGGTTCAGTTAGAGGGTGATCTGACTTATGATGTGGAGCCAGTGACTATTTTGGAGCATCAGGTTCGAAAGTTGAGATCAAAGGATATAGCTTCAGTGAAGGTGCAATAGAGAGGTCGGCCCATGGAGGAGGCTACTTGGGAGACCGAGCGGGAGATGCGGAGCAGATATCCTCACCTATTTGAGGCTTCAGGTATGTTTCTTGACTCGTTCGAGGACGAACGTTTGTTTAAGAGGGGGAGGATGTAACGACCCGGCCGGTCGTTTCATCAGTTACCGCTCTATTTCCCCCATTTCTGCTTCTATTTGCTTTGTTTATCGGTTCTTTAGGTGATCGGGTTGGTTGGCTCGGGTTCGGAAAGGTTTTGAGAAGGTTTGAGACACTTAGTCTCTTTTAAGAAAGCTTAAGTAGGAAAAGTCAACCGGATGTTGACTTATGTGTTAGAGGGCTCGGACATGAGATCTGATGTTTCGGATAGCTTCGAGAGATGATTTGTGACTTAGGAGCGTGATCGGAATGTGTTTTGGAAGTCCGGGGTAGATTTAGGCTTGAATTGGCGAAAATAAGATTTTGGCATTTTCCGGTTGATAGGTGAGATTTTGATATAGGGGTTGGAATGGAATTCCAGAAGTTGCAGTAGCTTTCGTTATATCATTTGGGATGTGTGTGCAAAATTTCAGGTCATTCGGACGTGGTTTGGTATACTTTTTGATCAAAAGCGGAATGCGGAAGATTTTAGAACCTTAGGCTTGAATTCTATGTGTTTTGGTGGTTCTGATGTTGTTTGAAGTGTTTTGAAGGTTGGTATAAGTTTGAATGGCAGTATAAGACTTGTTGGTGCTTTTGACTTAGGTCCCGGGGGCCTCGGGGTGATTTCGGATGGTTGATGGAAGGTTTGGAATTGAGTTGAAAGCTGAAGCCTTTTTGATTGCTATCATAACCGCATCTGCGGTTGAAGGATCGTAGGTGCGACCCCCGCTGATGCGGATAGGAATCGCAGAAGCGGAAGATGGTGAGGTTGGCAAGGACTGCAGAAGCGGTAGAAAAACCGCACCTACGATGGCGCAGGTGCGGGCTAGGCATCGGAGATGCGGAGTTGGGCGGTTTAAGTGAAAACCGCAGAAGCGGTTCAAGGACCGCAAATGCGGTACCGCAAAAGCGGGAATTTGGTCGCAGATGCGAAATCCCTGGACCAGAACATATAAGTTATTTCCTTCGCGATTTTCAGAACTATTCCACCATTTTTAGTCGGTTTTTGGAGCTTTTGAGGCGATTTGGAGAAGGATTTCAAGGGGAACTCATTGAGGTAAGGTCTTGGACTATGAAAACTCGTTTCTATGGTATTAATTCACGGATTAGAGATGTAATTAAGGTTAGAATTTGAGAAACTAGGGCTTGGAAACTTAGGCCTTTGATTGAGAATTTGAAGGACCATTTGTGGTCGGATTTTGCAACTTTTGATATGTATGAACTCGTGGCGAGATAAGGAATCTAATGACGTAAAAGTTGTCGAATTCCGAGACGTGGGCCCGGGGGTCAGGTTTGGTTAATTTCGGGATTTGCGTTGTTTTTCGATTATTTTCGAGTGGGCTTTGTCCCTTTAGCATATTTTGATGATTAGGTTCTGATTTTGGTAGATTCGGAGCATCTGGAGGCCGATTCGAGGGGCAAAAGCATTGAGAGCTAGATTATGGGCCGGATTGAGGTGAGTAATAATTTTAAATGTCGTCCTGAGGGTATAAAACCCCGGATTACACAACGTTCGGCTATGTTGAGGTGACGCACACGCTAGATGACGAGCGTGGGGTCGTGCACCGTTGGGGATTGTGACTTAGTCCATCCTGAATGACTGTTTTACTGCGTATTTGATAGCTAATTGTTTGATATTATTATGTTTTGGGCTAAATGCCATATTTGGGCTTCGTGCCAACTGTTTGGACCCTTAGGGGATCTTTGCTGATATTTTCCTCACTGTTTGATTTCATACTTGTGCTCAGTCATGCCATATTTTACTGTTTTCAAAACTCAGCCATGTTACTCTGTTTTAAACACTTTAAATGAAATTTTAAAAGATATTTTGGGCTGAGCATCATGTTTACTGTTGCCCGAGGGGCTTATGAGATTCTGACTGGGTAAGGCCGAGGGCCTGTATTGTGAGGTTACTTTTGGGTCGGGCTGCACGCCGCAGCGGTGATATACTGATTATGATAACAAGGCCGAGGGCCTGAGATTGTACGCCACGAGGTGTCTTATGATCGATATGAGGCCGAGAGCCTGTTTATGATGCCACGAGATGGCTTGATATTGCGCTTGGGCCGTAAGGGGCCCTGCCAGAGTCTGTACACCCCCAGTGAGTGCGGGTACCCATGGTGATATGAGATATAGCCCGAGGGGCTGGTATTGTTCTGTGATGTTGCCGGGGGGCTGATTCTATGGCTACTGTGCCCGAGGGGCAGTTCTTATGTGTTTACCTTTTCTAGCTATTTTTCCTCTATTTGTTTAACTGCTTAAAAGGTGTTTTATGAGATTTCATTGTTTAATTGTGTTTACTGGTTTTGTTCTGCCTCTTATAGCTTATTGTTGTGTTTAACGTAATTTTATATCGCTCAGTCTTCATTTATTGTTATTACTCACTGAGTTGGAGTACTCACTTTACTCCCTGCAGCCCTGTGTGCAAATTCGGGTGCTACAGGTCCTGCTACTGAGGGTTGATAGTTCCCAGCGAATCTTCGGAGATTTACTAGGTAGCTGCGTGGTGTTCGCGGCCCGGTGTTTCTCCCTTATATCATTATTTCTGTTCCTAGTTCTGGATTTTGTGATAGACTGTGTAGTCCCTTTTTCCACTTTTGAGACTTATGTTAGATGCTCAATATGGTGACACCCCGATGTCGGGCTGTGTTTGATTATTTTCCGCGAATTGTGCTATTCATTTTTTTTATTTTGGGATTTTATTCTGTTAATGACTTAGTATTTATTATTTTAAATTGCTTAAGGTGAATTGGGAGTGTGTCGGCTGGCCTTGTCTTCATGAGAGGCGCCATCATGATCGGTTCCAGGTATAGGGTCGTGACAGTGAACTCAACATTAACCACTAGCAGTCTAAGACAAAATCCTAATAGACTGTCACGACCCAAAATCCAACTAGTTGTGATGACACCTAACCTAACCTGCTAGGTAAGCCAATTTAACAACTAACCGGTTCCAATATAAATTTAATAAAGCAATTAAGTAAAGAAATATTTGAATCTGATGCATTCCACAAGGACTGGTAGTACAAATCATGAGCTTCTAAGAATAGAGTTTACAAAGCTGGTATGAAGTAAATACATCATATGTTTGAAAAGTACATAAACAGAGTTTTATGAATCTAAGGCTACCATGAACAAGAGGCAGCTACAACTGGAACGCAGGTACATCTTCAAATCCAGCTCCCATCGATCACAGCAACATCAGCAACCAACATCTGCACGCAAGGTGCAGAAGTGTAGTATGAGTACAACCGATCCCAGGTACTCAATAAGTAACAAACCTAACCTTAGGTTGAAAGTAGTGACGAGCTGGAACAAAGGTCGGGTACGACATCCAATAGCCAACAACAGTTCATAACAACACAAAACAAGTAATAAAAGAAGTAACTCAAAGATAAAATACTCAGCTTTTTATCATAGTTTCCCAAAAAATAGTTCTGCTTTTCAAGTATATCAGTGAAAACCCAAATCCTTTACCAAAATCGTCGAAAATATGAGTAAGTTTGAAAACTGTAAAAAATTTTCAAAATTCCTTTCCACAATAAATAAGATGTTTCATTTTATTTCCAGATAGCAATTGTGAAATACCTCTCGATGCACATATATCAATATGTGTGAGAAGTCATGAATGATGTGATACCGTACAACTTGAGGAAAATGCATCTCTATGCTTGTATGTCATGTGCGCATGTCAATGCCATGTATCACAGAGATGAACTCATGTACTCACGCTCTCAGAGTACTCAATCTCACTGTCTCACACTTTCCACTCATCATGCTCAATCACTCAGTACTGTATATGGCCAATCCAACCCAGGGAAGATCTATCCCGGAATATATACATCAACTGACCAATAGCCACTCAGTACTGAGTAGGGCCAAATCCAGCCCGTGGGGAAGATCCATCCCAAGGTATATAAATGCTTCAGACAAGACCCATGTCCAGGGAAGATCAATCCCTCAATATAATCAACTGCGCTCACTAGGGGTGTGTACAGACTCCGGAGGGGCTCGTTCAGCCCAAGCGCTATCATAAATCAGTATAATCGTGCGGCGTGCAGCCCCATCCCATATATGTAATCAATATAACATGCTGCGGCGTGCAACCCGATTCCATAATATCACTCACACTCAGGCCCTCGGCCTCACTCAGCCATCAATCTCTCTAGTCTCTCGGGCTCACAATGCCATGAGACTATCCCAAAATGATGATATGATGTGACAATAACTGGTAACAGAGACTGAGATATGATACGCATATGAATGTGTATTTCGTATATAAAGCAATAAAAGCAGATAACTCAATAACAGAAATGACCTCAATGGGCCCCAACAGGATAAGCATGTAGCCTAGACATGGTTTCTAACATAGATCACTGCTCAATAACTCAAATACGTAGAAATTTTATGGTTACATGTAAGATCAGGTAACTACACAGTACCACAGCAATAACGGAGTCACAATTCACATGATGCACGCCCACACGCCCGTCACCTTGCATGTGCGTCACCTCAACACCAATCACATAACACGTAATTCGGGGTTTTATACCCTCAACACCAAGTTTAGAAGTGTTACTTCCCTTGAACAAGCCAATTCCAATACCGAGAAAGCCAAGCGATGCTCCAAAAATGCCATCTCGCACGTACCGACCTCCGAACGGGTCAAAACTAGCCAAAAGTAACTCAAATACATCAAAAGCCCAAGAAAACAATTCCAAATGATAAAGGTCGAATCCTTAATCAAAAGCCCAAAATCGGCTAACAAGTCCAACCCGCACCCGCGCCTTGGAACCCGACAAAACTCACAAAATTCGACAACCCATTCAATTACGAGTCCAACCAAACTAGTTTCACTCAAATCCGACTCTGAGTTGATGCTCAAAATTCAAAAACTAACATTATGAAACTTTAGGCTAAAACCCCCCGATTTCTCTTTAAAATTGATCAACCAATTGCCAAAAATGAAGATAGATTCATGAAATAAGGTCAAAACCAAGTGTAGAATACTTACCCCAATCCCTGTGATGAAAATTGCTCCAAATATCGCCTCAATCCGAGTCCCACATCTCAAAATATGAGAAAAGAACCAAAACCTCGATTTAATAGCTTCTGCCCAGCATCTTCGCATCTGCGAACCAAATATACACTTCTGCGGACGCGCATGTGCGTTCAAAATTTTGCTCCTACGAAAGAGCTCTGGTAGCCATCTCTCGCACCTGCGGCAGAAAATCCACTTTTGCGATCACGCAGGTGCGGATAATAGTCTCGTACCTGCAACACTGCCCTGATCCTGCTATGCCGTTTCTGCGGCCTTTGCCTCGCTTGTGCGACGTCGCACCTGCGCCCAAAATTTCGCAGGTGCGATCACACCAGGACTGCTCAAAAACCAGCCTCAGCCAAAATTTCTAAAATGCTACGAACATCGCCCGAAACTCACCTGAGCCCCTCGGGAGCCCATCCAAATATACCAACGAGTCCCATAACATAACACAAACCTACTCGAGGCCTTAAATCAAACCCAACAACATCGAAACGACGAATCGCACCTCAATTCGAACTTGATGAACTTGAACTTTTCGACTTCCATAACTCGTGCCGAAACATAACGAACCAACCCGGAATGAACCCAAACTTTTCTCACAAGTCCCAAATGACATAACGAAGCTATACCAATTCCCGAAACCCCAATCCGAATCCAATATCAAAGAGTCCACTCCCGGTCAAACTTTCGAAAAATCCAACTTTCGCCATTTCAAGCCAAAACTACGGACCTCCAAATCACAATCTAGACACGCTCCTAAGTCCAAGATCGCCCAACGGAGTTAACAGAACCATCAAAACTCCAATCCGAGTTCAAATACCATAAAGTCAAACTTGGTCAACTCTTCCAACTTAAAGCTTACACCATGAAATTTAATCTTCCAAATCGATTTCGAATAACCTGAAAACCAAAACCGACAATTCACATAAGTCATAATACATCATACGGAGCTACTCATACCCGTCAACTACCGAGCAAAGTGCAAATGCTCAAAATGACCAGTCGGGTCGTTACATTCTCCCCCACTTGAACATACGTTCGTCCTAGGACGTTCCCAGAGTTGTTCCAAAGCTGCCAAATCGCCGTGTAACCTTACCATGTACATACCTGAGGGTGATTCCACGTCACCCTATCCCGTATAGGTCTGATAACACAATATAACTGAAATTTCTTTATTCAACCTAGCCCATAAACCTTAGAACCACATTTTCAACATCTGGAATTTCCTACAAGACCCGAACCTCACAACCTACACACTGTATAACTCTGAACAAGCTGTGTCAAGCCATCACCATAACCCAAGATGTAACCACATGATATACCGCAAAACTCAAATACTCATAGCAATTATTTCTAATCACAGTAACTGCTCAAGACACCCAATACTGGTAATAAACCTCATATCAACCAAAGCCTCGTTCTAAAACCTACGTAGACTGCCAATTATGAAATAAACATACAGAACTCATAACCATTAATCAAATCAACAAGTCATGGAGTTCCTTCTCCTTCGACAAGAACTGTAGCAAATTTCTAAGCCAACTTCCGATATTATCCTTCCACACATGCTGTAATCAAATTCGATAGTATCCATTCTAGGTCCAATGACCTCATCTCATCCAACACGACCACTATAGTGACATGCCACATCAATACAATCTAAAGCCACAACTTGTGCAATCCGTGCATCAATAAGCAATATTCCAAATGTACTCAATCATGGAAAATGACTCAAACGAGAGAACTGTCCCGCAAGCTTAACAAGTACTGCCACAACTAAATGTTGAAAATCATCACACACCATAGAACCAGCACACGAATCTAACACAAATGTTCATACCTCAACATAACTCCACTGCAATGCGTGACCCCATCCAAACACTGGTCCATATTATATACCTCGAGCCACCTGCTCAAAATCAATAACCACGCGAAATTCGACATCAAGTACCCAAAGTGCATTACCATAACCACGGAGAGCAAATAACATAATACCACAATCCGGAAAGAACATAACCAACGTACAATCAATCATTCGTCACCTTAATACCCATCTTGCTCAAATTACAGCGTAAGGCCCAAATAGAATCGCACCATGTGTGCCTATAATCAACGAATCACAACTCCTTATAGCACAGAAGGGTAACTCATAGAGCATATCAGAACACGAATAAGCTCAGCTCCAACCGAATGGAACATTCCTCAACAATGGTAGTACGGAGCCAACCAATTCGACCCAATGCAGAATACACATCCTCTTTGGGGCTACCAATGGGTCCCAAATCAACTCTGATCATCCACAAATAGATAAGTAACCTTCCGAAGGTCCACAATGACCTAACCATAACACATTTGATCATCTGACTAACTTGTCCACAGTTTCACAGTCCACAACCATGAAACAATCTGCTACTGAGAACTCCCGATCTCCAAATCCAAGGAACACACGAATTACCATATCTTATCCCGGCTCCACCGCCTGAATGTCTAATATATCTCTCATACACGATCATCCCACGAGGAATACTTCTCCCATTCTTTTGTGCCACATAGAAACATCTTAAAATCAGTAGTCATTCAACCAGGAGAGTGCCGCAATACCAATGATGTATCCATAAATCAAAACACAGTGCGCGTTCTGAAATATACACTCTACTCAAGCAATACCAAATAGTAGTATCATTCACCTAGTCATCTGGAACTGTCTATGCTGCCTAAAAAATCAGGACCTTCCTTTCAAAACTGAACGTGACCTTGCATATCCAAATCTCAATACTACACAACACACCACACCTATTATGCCATCATGTGAAAAGTACGAGAATCTCATAATCAACTCTAAGTCGCAAGTAGAATACATATTCAATTAGCCAGGAACCTTCCGTTTGATCTCATCCAGGAGAAAATCACAATATGCAACATAAACATGTTCCACACACTAATAGGAAATATACACCTCAAACCATGATAGAAACCATTGAGAACTCTTTGGAATCCATTTGCACATAACCAAGCTATCAGAACCGAATCTCTCTAACTGAACCAAGCCACGCATGTCACCAAAAACCCAAGAGCATTACTGCGAAACACCTGTAGAGACTCGCCACATCATAAGTACCCAAAGAACCGATTATATCCATTGCCATGCTGATCCAACCCGTTATCAAGTTGTCCTAATTCTCCGAGTTCTTCCCGAGTTGCCTTCAAATTGATACTTCTCCTTTTTAGAACACCACGATCCTTAACAAAAACTTGCCCCACGAACTCTAGCATAGAACCGCACTGCCCTAAGGCTCATAAGCTATTGAATTCCTTCTTAAGCACCCCAAATGACCACAACTGAGATACCCGCTCTAAAGAGACCTTCCGTGAATCTAAAGCCGATTCTTTCCCCTTCCTAATATTGAAATGTAGAATCTATAATAATATAAAAATACCGCGAGTCTTGACACCCTCCAATGAAAATCTTAGTTTCTAGCCATATAAAAATCCTGAAAGTTTCTAATTGCTACATTTAAATATTGCATCCATTAGAACCATTCTCGAGAGTCTTCCACTCCGCTCAAATCTCAATTAAACCGACCAAACGGACCGAACGACTTGTGCCCCATTAGCACACCAACATCCAAAGAAGTTACCCTACATAAATGCAACCAAACAAATTCCTACTCCATGCGCACTACATCCTCCTTCCCGAATAACAATTCAATCATCCCATGATTCCCATATACCATTAAAGTGTAACATAACCCGTATCCAGAAATTCCTTGCTTAATTCATCATCAAAACCAACATCTACAAGCCATAACTGATCCATAAGTATGCCTCAGACTGAAATCGATACAACACATAACCATGCAATCAAATTGTCGATAGCCGACTCCCCCACTTGGCTCAAACCCATAGATAAAAATACACAATAGCTCATAATGCCCATACTCTATTACTGACATAGACCCGCACTGAAATTCAACTAATTCCTTCATAAGCTCATGTAACACAAATCATATAATACCTCAAATCGTCTGCTAAGATCGCATTCATCCTTATGAAGGTCAGGTCAACTATTACAACCGGTCCAAACTCAAATCGCACAAATATAACCCACTGATAGAAAAGAAAGCCTCCTCACAACATCATAAAAATCACACATCCTTAGATTACCTCGTAGGTTATAACCCACCTGCTTAGCTACAAACTAACATCTCATTATACCCTTTCACATCATAACTACTACGCAATCACTTAATCTTCCTGAGTCTGAACTCACCAACAAGGCATGCGAACCTAATTCGTCCCACAGTTAAACAACATGAAAGATCCTCCAATACACTCATAACAGACTATACGTCACACCAAGACATAAATCAAGCACCAAATAGTCCTTTCTGCATCTCAAGTAAACTCTTCTCGTCACATTCAAACCATCTGAACACATCTTGTAGTCACATCATACTCATCACATAGTCATCCAACCACAAATTCTACTATTAGGGACACTACCGGGCATATAAGTCCAAAAGCGCGTGCTCACACAACCGAAATCTCCGTGATGAAGCTACAGTCAAAACCTGGCCTCAAGTCCTCCAGACTGTCCCACCATCTGCACACAAAAATCACATCCCTCACCTCATCCATGGAATCGCAAGCCGCCGATGCACAGCTGATACCGAGTGCTCACATGTGCGCACGATGCATGGAAGGAATTAAAAGAATTACGCTTTAAGCTGAATCAATGCCGCACGATAAGGAAAGAAAGATATGAAGTATGTCCTAAATGTCCTGTAGCCTCTCGAAGTTAGGTATGGACATCATCATATCGATCTGCAAGACTCTATTAGACACTTTCTCATGACTTGTAGAACCTATGAGCCTAGAGCTCTGATACCAATCTGTCACGACCCAAAATCTAACTAGTCGTGATGGAACCTAACACAACCCGCTAGGTAAGCCAATTTAACAACCAACCAATTCCAATAACAATTTAGTAAATCAATTAAGTAAGGAAATATCTGAAATCTGATGCATTCCCCAAGGATTGGTAGTATAAATCATGAGCTTCTAAGAATAGAGTTTGCAAAGTGGTATGAAGTAAATACATCATCTGTTTGAAAAGTACATAAAGAGAGTTTTATGAATCTAAGGCTACCATGAACAAGAGGCAGCTACAATTGGAACGCAGGTAAATCTTCCAATCCAGCTCCCACCGACCCCATGTACTCAATAAGTAACAAACCTAATCTTAGGTTGAAAGTAGTAACGAGCTGGAACAAAGGTCGGGTCCGACATTCAATAGCCAAAAACAGTTCATAACAACGCAAAGCAAGTAATAAAAGAAGTAACTCAAAGATAAAATGCTCAACTTTTTATCATAGTTTCCCGAAAAATAGTTCCGCTTTTCAAGTATATCAATGAAAACCCAAATCCTTTACCGAAATCGTCGAAAATATGAGTAAGTTTGAAAACTGTAATTTTTCCCAAAAATTCATTCCACAATAAATAAGATGTTTCATTTTTTTTCTAGATAGCAAGTGTAAATACCTCTCTATGCCCATATATCAATATGTGTGAGAAGTCATGAATGACGTGATACCGTACAGCATGAGAAAAATGCATCTCTATGCTTCTATGTCATGTGTGCATGTCAATGCCATGTATCTCAGAGATGAACTCATGTACTCACACTCTCAGAATATTCAATCTCACCGTCTCACATTTTCCACTCATCATGCTCAATCACTTAGTACAGTATATGGTCAATCCGGCCTAGGGAAGATCCATCCCGGAATATATACATCAACTGACCAACAGTCACTTAGTACTGAGTAGGGCCAAATCCATCCCGTGGGGAAGATCCATCCCCAGGTATATAAATACTTCGGACAAGATCCATGTCCAGGGAAGTTCCATCCCTCAATATAATCAACTGCGTTCACTGGGGGTGTGTGCAGACTCCGGAGGGGCTCCTTCAGCCCAAGCGCTATCATAAACCAGTATAATCGTGCGGCGTACATCCCCATCCCATATATGTAATCAATATAACATGTTGCGGTGTGCAACCCAATCCCATAATATCACTCACACTCAGGCCTTCGACCTCACTCGGTCATCAATCTCTGCAGTCTCTCGGGCTCACACTGCCATGAAACTAGCCCAAAATGATGATATGATATGCCATTAAGTGGTAAGAGAGATTGAGATATGATATGAATATAAATGCGTATGACTGATTATATAAAGCAACGAAAGCAGATAACTCAACAGTAGAAATGACCTCAGTAGGCCCCAACAGGATAAACATGTATCTTGGACATGGTTTCTAACAGGATCACAACTCAATAGCTCAAATACGTAGAAATTTCATGGTTACAGGTAAGATCGGGTAACTATAGAGCACCATAGAAATAACGGAGTCACAATTCATATGGTGCACGCCACACGCCCGTCACCTAGCATGTGCGTCACCTCAACACCAATCACACAACACGTAATTCGGGGTTTCATACCCCCAGCACCAAGTTTAGAAGTGTTACTTACCTTGAACAAGCCAATTCTAATACCGAGCAAGCCAAGCGAGCTCCAAAAATTCCATCTCGCCCGTACCAACCTCCGAACGACTCAAAACTAGCCAAAAGCAACTCAAATACATCAAATAAAGCCCAAGGAAACAATTCCAAATGATAAAGGTCGAATCCCTAATCAAAAGCCCAAAATCGGCTAAAAAGTCCAACCCAGGCCCTCACCTCGGAACCAGACAAAACGCAAAAATCAGACAACTCATTCAATTACGAGTCCAACTATACTAGTTTCACTAAAATCCGACTCTAAATCGATGTTTAAAACTCAAAAAATCACATTATGAAACTTTACGCTAAACCCCCCAATTTTTCTTTAAAATTCATCAACCAATTGCCAAAAATGAAGATAGATTCATGAAATAAGGTCAAAACCAAGTGTAGAATACTTACCCCAATCCTTGTGATGAAAGTTGCTCCAATAATTGCCTCAATCCGAGTCCCACATCTCAAAATATAATAAAAGAACCAAAACCTCAATTTTGTAGCTTCTGCCCAGCATCTTCGTATCTGCGAACCAAATATCCGCTTCTGCGGACTCGCACGTGCGTTTAAAATCTCGCTCGTGCGGTAGAGGACTAGTTGCCTTCCCTCGCACCTGCGGTAGAAAATCCGCTTCTGCGATCACGCAGGTGCGAAAAATAGCCTCGCACCTACGACACTGCCCTGATCCTGCTATGCCGCTTCTGCGGCCTCTGCCTCGCTTGTGCGACGTCATACCTGTGCCCAAAAATTCGCAGGTGCGATCACACCTGGACTGATCAAAAACGAGTCTTAGCCAAAATTTCCAAAATGCTCCGAACATCGCCCGAAACTCACCCGAGCCCCTCGGGACCCCGTCCAAATACACCAACGAGTCCCACAACATAACGCGGATATACTCGAGGCCGCAAATCACACCTAACAACATCGAGAGGACGAATCGCACCTCAATTTGAACTTGATGAACTTGAACTTTTCAACTTCCATAACTCGTGCCGAAACATAGCAAACCTAACCCGGAATGAACCCAAATTTTACACACAAGTCCCAAATGACATATCGAAGCTATACCGATTCCCGTAACCACAATCCGAATCCGATATCAAACGGTCAAACCTTCCAAAAATCCAACTTTTGCCATTTCAAGCCAGATTCAACTAAGGACCTCCAAATCACAATACGGACACGCTCCTAAGTCCAAGAACGCCCAACGGAGCTAACGAAACCATTAAAACTCCAATCCGAGGTCAAATACCAAAAAGTCAAACTTGGTCAACTCTTCCAACTTAAAGTTTTAACCATGAAATTCATTTTTCCAAATCGATTCTGAATAACCTGAAAATCAAAACCGACGATTCACATAAGTCATAACGCATCATACGGAGCTACTCATGCCCGTCAACTACCGAGCGAAGTGCAAATGCTCAAAACGATCGATCAGGTTATTACATAGACTAGCCTCACTCTGGATCCTAACAAAATCCTAAATAGCTCCTAACCTACAACCTTAATGCTCAACCTCCACAACTTCCTGTCTAGGGGCATGTCCTCAGTAATATGAAGCCACGCCATGTCCCGCCAGATCACCTCTCCCCAATACTTCTTAGGCGGCCCTTTACCTCTCCTCGTACTCACCAAAGCCAGCCGCTCACACCTCCTTACCGAGGCATCTGGCTTCTCCTCTGAACATGCCCGAACCATCTGAGCCTTGCTTCCTGTAGCTTGTTATCCATGGGGGCCACGCCCACCTTCTCCCCAATATTCTCATTCCTAATCTTATCCATCTTAGCGTGCCCGCACATCCACCTCAACATCCTCATTTCTGCTACTTTCATCTTCTGTATATGTGAGTTCTTAACTGGCCAACACTTAGCCCCATACAACATGGCCGGTCTAACCACCGTTCTATAAAACTTACCTTTGAGTATCGGTGACACCTTCTTGTCACACAGGACTCCAGACGCTAACCTCCATTTCATCTACCCCACCCCTATACGGTGTGTGTCATCCTCGTGGATCCCCCACACTACTAGAATTCCTGCATAAAGCGACCAAAATTTAGCGACCAAAGTTGGTTTGCCAAGAAAAGCGACCAAAGTTGGTCGCTAAACTGGTGAAAATAATAAAATAATAATTTTAAATAAATTAGCGACCAACGTTGGTCGCAACTTGGTCGAAAATTTTGTCAAACTGTTGACCGGACTGGTCAGACTTGCTTGGTCAAGAATTACTCAGATTAGCGACCAATGTTGGTCGCTTCATGGGACCCACTTATTAAATTTTAATAATTATAACATTATTTTTAAAAAATAACAAAATATAAATAAATANGTCCGGGCGCGTAGCCGGAAAGCTTAAATATGAATTCTGTGTAAAAATTTATGAATTTTGATATTATTATGATTAAAGTTGACTTTGGTCAACATTTTGGTAAACGGACCCTGACCCGTAATTTGACGGTCCCGGAGGGTCCGTAGGGAAATATGGGACTCGAGCATGTGCCCGGAGTCGAAATCCGAGGTCTAGAGCCCGAGAAGAGAATTTTTCTGTGAAATTATTTTTCTGAAATTATTAAGGAAAATGGAAAGGAAAATTGATTAAAAGACTATGGTATCGGGCTCGTATTTTGGTTCCGACGCCCGGAACAAGTCTTAAATATGTGTTAAGCGCTTTCTGTAAAGTTTGGTCGAAATCGGACGTCGTTTGACGTGTTTCGGACCTAAAAATCTAAAATTTAAAGTTTATGAAGTTAGAATGAAAAATGATGATTTTAAGGTTTGATTTATTGAATTTGATGTTGTTTTGGCGATTTGATCGCTCGATTAAGGTGGTATGAGGTTGTCAAGTTAGTGTGTGTGTTTGGTTAGGAGCCCCGAGGGCTCGGGAGTGTTTTCGGAGGTGTTTCGGGATGTTTTGACTTAGAAATATAGCAGGTTTTCCTTCAGCTGTTGCAGGCCAGGTTTGTTCTTCGCGTTCGCGGTCGCCCTTACGCGATCGCGATGCTGGCCGGGTCCCCTTCTTCGCGTTCGCGAACCTATTCCCGCGTTCGCGTAGCTTTAGTTCCACCTTCTTCGCGTTCGCGAACTAATTCACGCGTTCGTGTAGTTACAGTTCCTCCCTCACCGCGTTCGCGAGTCTCTCCATGCGTTCGCGTAGAGCATTTCCCTGGACCCCCCAGTCTTTCTCTTCGCGTTCGCAGCCTCCTCATCGCGAACGCGATGGTCTGTTGAATTAACCCTTCGCGAACGCGGCCCTTTCCCGCGAACGCGAAGGGCATTTTTGCCCAGTTAATTTTAAAAGCTCAAAACAGACCCATTACAGGATTATTCCCATTTCTTCATAAAACTTGTCTTCTCCAAGCTCTAGGGGCGATTTTTGAAGCTCTTCTTCACCAAAGTCTTTGGGTAAGTAATTTCCCACCTAATTCCTTCACTCTTCTTCATTAATTACTGAATTCCTAGACCTAAATTATGAAATCAAAGTAGAAATTAAGGGTTTTGGGTAGAGCTAGGGTTTTGAGAATTTTGGGTGATTCAACCTCAATTTGGGGTCGAAACTTAAAACAAATTGCATATTTGAACTCGTGGGGTTATGGGTGATTGGGTTTTGGCCCGAGCCTCGTGTTTGGACCATGTGGGCCCGGTGTCGAATTTTGGTATTTTTGGAAGAATGCTAGGAAATTCATATCTAGGCTATGGGATGTTACCATTGAGTCGTTATTGATATTATTGAATTAATTATGCCTAGATATCATTGTTTCGGAGTCGGATTGTAGAGAAAATGCGGTAATTGAGGATTGATTGCTATTCTTTGGACCGAGGTAAGTGTTTGATCTAACTTTGGCTTGAGGGAATAGGATTAGAGTGTTATTAATTGCTAATTGCTAAATGATCGAGTACGATGTATAGGCATGGTGACGAGTATCTATACACCGGTGTCTAGCATGACCGTGGGTCCTTGTATGTACTTATCCTGATATTGTTATGACTCTTCCATGTTAATTGATGAATTCTATGCAATGTGAAGAGTATGAGGACTAATTATGAATTGTAAATTCTTTGGAGCGTTGGCTCGAACAATAAAAAGACTATTGAGTAAGAAATGAAAGAAATAGAAAGTGATGTGATTAATCCCTTGCCGGGATGGTTTGAGCATATTGATTATCTCCCTTGCCGGGATTTAGCTGTTAATGGTGTAATTCCCTTGTCGGGACATTTCTTATTATTTGTTTATCCCCTCGCCCCGTTTGGTTGTGATTACTGTTTGGGTGAGGAAGAGTGATAATGCACGAAGGGTCATTCCGTGCCATGTTTTGATTATATTTGCACGAAGGGTCATTTCGTGCCATGTTTTGATTATATTTGCACGAAGGGTCATTCTGTGCCACGTTTTGATTATATTTGCACGAAGGGTCATTCCGTGCCATGTTTTGATTATATTTGCATGAAGGGTCATTCCGTGCCATGTTTTGATTATTTATGCACGAAGGGACATTTCGTGCTCTGATTTGATTACAATTGCACGAAGGATCATTCCGTGCCATGATATGAGAGTTATGTGAGGGAAAGCACGAAGGGTGATGCCGTGCACTTTATTTGATTGCTTTTGGCGAGAATGAGAGTAAAAGCACGAAGGTTGATGCCGTGCAACTATTGATTTTTCTGCTCTCATTAATTATTGTTATTGCCTTGTTTCTTATTTAAATTGTTGACTTTATATCCGGACTGTACTCCCCCATAGTATGCTTCCGTCCCTCTTAATTGTTTAATTTCTATACTCTTTCCTTGTATTGTATATATATACATTGAACTGAACAGGTTGATTTGGTAGTCCTGTCTAGCCTCGTCACTACTTCGCCGGGGTTAGGCCAGGCACTTACCAGCACATGGGGTCGGTTGTGCTGATGCTACACTTCTGTGCTCTTTTGCACAGATCACGGTACCGGAGCAGCTTTTGGACCACAGCAGTAGTATATTGATCGGGAGCTGACTTCAGTCCAGGGACTTACGAGGTAGCCTAGCTGGCGTTCGCAGGCTGGAGTCCCTTTCCATATTTTCTGTTTGTTTTCATTGCACCGAGACAGACATTATGTATTTTCTATTCAGACTTGTTTGTAGCACTATTAAACTTAAAATAATTTATTTTTGCTTTATATATGGCGACCAACTTTGGTCGCCATTTTGGTCAAACGGTCAAAAAATAGCGACCAAGTTTGGTCGCTATGTTGGTCAAATTAGTCAATACCTATTTGCTACCAAGAATAGCGACCAAAGTTGGTCGCTATGTTTTAATCCAGAGTCAAAATCGGGTTGCCCTACCAAAATGTTATTTTCTTACCAAAAAATTTCCCAAACTCTCTCTCCACATATTCCCTTACACAAATCAATCCCCCCACCCCTTGCCACTGTCGCCGGAGCTGCTACCGCCGCTACCACTGTCGCTGCTACCACTGTCGCCACTACCAGTGTCGCCGGAGCCGCCGCTACCACTGTCGCCGGAGCTGCTGTCTCCCGCCCCTTTCCACCACTGTTTTAATCCTCCTTTTAATCTACCAAGGTTAGTAATCTACCTTCTTAGCTTTTTAATTTTTAATTTTTGCTATATAATTTTATGTAATTTTTCAGAATTTTTGTTTATTTAGTATTAGTGTTTTTGGTTTGAACTACATTAGATTTATGAAATTAAGGCAGAAATTATGATCTTTTAGTTCTTGTATTAATTTATATTGAGTTAAATTGTGAAAAGAAACAATTCATACATTAGCAATACCTAAATAAGAGTACTTGTAAATACATTGTCCTAAATAAGAATACATTATATCTAAATTAATTTGTTCTTGCTTTATTTATATAGATGGAACATCGTACTTGGATGTACAATATAAATTATCCTAATCGGCGGGGATTGCGGGAGGATTTTGTAGAAGGGGTTGATGAATTTATTAGACACGCAATGTCACTTCCGCCATACATAAATGAAGGAGTAATTATGTGCCTTGTGTTAGGTGCGACTGTATGAAGTTTGAAAAACCGGAGGAAGTGAAGGTTCATCTTTATAGTAAGGGGTTTATAGCGAATTACTTTGTGTGGACTTGTCATGGAGAGATCGATGGTAGCAATGGGATATTTCATAACATGGTTGTGGGTGAAAGTAGTAGGTCGGTGGAGAATACAAATCGTGATTCTAGAATTCATGATATGGTTGCGGATGCTTTTGGGATGCACTTTGGGCTTAAGTCCGACGAAAATGTTGAACAAACTCCTAATGATGACGCAAAATATTTTTATGAAGCTTTAGAGGAAGCTAGTCGTCCCCTACGTAACGGAAGTTCGCACTCTGAGTTGTCTGTTGCTGTAAGATTACTAAGTATGAAATCTGATTGGAATATTTCTCAAGGAGCCATGGACTCCTTCATTGACCTTATGCGTGAACTAGTTGGCCCTGATATCGAATTACCTGGTGATTTCTACAAGGCAAAGAGATTAGTTTCTAAGTTAGGACTTTCGTCATTGAGAATTGATTGTTGTGAAGATGGTTGCATGTTATATTATAAAGATGATGCAGGTTTGGACAGTTGTAAATTTTGCGGAAAGCCTCGTTTCAAGAGGCTTTCCAGTGGGAATATGGTCGCTATCAAGTCGATGCATTATTTACCTCTTATACCTAGGTTAAAGAGGTTATATGCGTCGATGAGTTCTGCTCCTCATATGAGATGACACTTTGAAAATAGAAGACCACCTGGTGTTATGTGTCATCCTTCAGATGGAGAAGCTTGGAAGCACTTTGATAGGACATATCCAGATTTTGCTAGTGAACCAAGGAATGTTCGATTAGGTCTGTGTGCGGATGGCTTCACGCCTTTTTCTGTATCTGCCACACCATATTCATGTTGGCCTGTCTTTCTTACACCTTATAATCTACCACCCGAGTTGTGCATGACTAGTCCATACATATTCTTAAATTGTATTATCCCCGGTCCACATAATCCGAAAGTTTGATTGATGTATATTTTCAACCTTTGATTGATGAGCTAAAACAATTGTGGTACGATGGTGTTGAAACATATGACATATCAACCAAGCAGAATTTCATTTTGCGTGCTAATTTAATATGGACAATTAATGATTTTCCTGCGTATGGAATGTTGTCTGGGTGGATGACTGCTGGTAAGCTAGCTTGTCCTTACTGCATGGAAAATAGTAAAGCATTCACTTTGAAATATGACCGAAAGCAATCATTGTTTGATTGTCATCGTCAATTCTTGCCTCCTGATCATGAGTATAGAAGGATGAAAAATGCATTTAAAAGGAATAAATTCGAATGTGATTTCCCACCTCTGATACTTTCAGGTGAGGAAATTTGGGAGAGGGTCCAGAACTTCAGTAAAGTTACTGAAGTTCCACCTTATAAATTCTCCGGATACGGTGTTACTCATAATTGGACGAAACAGAGTATATTTTGGGAGTTGCCGTATTGGAAGGATAATCTTCTCCGTCACAACCTTGATGTCATGCATATTGAGAAGAACTATTTGACAATTTGTTCAACACAGTGATGGATGTTAAAGGTAAGACAAAGGATAATGCGAAGGCTATAATGGACTTACAAGAATATTGCAGGCGGCTTGAATTATACTTGCAGACAGCAAACAATGGTAAGGTGTTCAAGCCCAAAGCAAGTTACACATTCACTTTGGAGGAAAGATGGCAGATTTGTGATTGGGTAACGAAGTTGAAGATGCCTGAGGGTTATGCGTCGAATTTTGGGAAAAAAATTGATATGGAGGTAGGGAAGTTGAGCCATTTGAAAAGTCATGATTGTCATGTTTTCATGGAGACCTTAGTGCCTATTGCATTTTCTAGTTT